>NW_026779009.1:0-147500 GCF_030144855.1 Hypanus sabinus
CTTCCCGACACAGTCACTAACCTGCATCTTTCCCTTATTGTCTCTTGCTCCGTTTATGCCTAACCTTTCGTTTGCCTCTCGTTTTCTCCCCAATTCCCCCTTTCCTGCAGCTTGCTGTCTCCACCACCCACCCGTCCAGACCAGCACCATTCCCCCACCCCGCACTGTGATGACGGTTTTACACACTCAGTGGATTACAGATGTTGTATAATTTCTCGTCGGTTGGAAAGATTCAATGTTCTCTCAGAAGATAAAGTCTTGTGGTTTCTAGGAGAGGCATGTTTTGTTTCCGTTTAGTATGCTGCAGAATAGGCGGCGGAGGAGTGTGGAGAAGTGGGGAGAGGGAGGGTAAATGAGGACGTAAGAGGGGGAAGTAGAGGGGAATGGAGAGGGGAAGAGAAAGGGAAGAAAGAGAGAGACAGAGAGAAAGAGTGACAGGCAGCGGGGGGGGGGGGGGTAGAAGAGAAGCGAGGTGAGCGTAAATTGGGACATTTGCTTTCAATGAATCAACGTACAGTGATAATTTTTGATTCGCTGTGCGTCCATAAAGATCAATTCATCATCTCGAGACTGGGACTGAGAAAGGGACAATTAATTAAGTTAAGGAATCATACAGACCTATTAATCACAACACTGCATTAGGGAGATTGTGAAGTTAGTGGTCCATCTCTCAGGAAGCCAGAATGTTCGACGTGTGTGGGGTCTTTGATAAAGTGGACTGTTTTATTGAGGCAGAGAAATGTGTAAAGTGTCCACAGTTTCCATGATGTATTGAACCTGTTCACAGCTCTCTGCAGTGTTTCCGGTGGTGGTCAGTGCTGTTGCCGTGACAACACGACTAGTTTCCGCACAGGATGCGTTCTGTATAAACAGATGATGGTCGTCCAGGAGGCGCCGATTTTCTTCAGCCTCTCAAAGAAGCAGAGATGCCGCTAAGCTTTCTTGGCGATAGTGTCCTTGTGGCTGGACAAGGACAGGCTGTCAGTGGTGTCACTCTCAGGAGATTGGAGCTCTCAACCCCATTATCATCTGCCGTTGATGTAAACAGGATTGTCGGCATCGCCCCGGCTGACTTCCTGTTGTCAGTAACCAGCTCTATTGTGTTGGTGAAATGGAGGGGGTGGGGAGTGTTGATACCAGGTCACAAAGCTCTCCAGCTCCGACCCGACACGCGGGTGGAGAAGGTTTACAGGAGTAAATTCCAACCGTGTGCAAACAGCACTGGCTCTGTGAACACGAGTGGAACTGTCCAGACGGACTGAAGGGTCTATTTACGCGCTTTCCCCGAATCTTGTCCTTCTCTCTCACTTTTCTCACTTTCACCTTCCTCTGTCTCTTCTCTCTCTCCGCTTCTCCACTCTCATCCCAAACTCTACTATCCCTCCTCCTCACTCTCCTCCAATACACCCCACTCCCTCCGCCTTACACCACTCTCACACTGATCCCTCAGCCTCTCCTTACTCACTACCTTCCTGAATCCCACATCACTCATATGAAACATACTTCCTCCTGCGCCCTCCTCATCCAGAAGAAAGGCTTTATCTGCTGTCGCTTCCGCAGGACACGGATTTACTCAACTTCCGGTGACTGATTCACTGTAAAACCCTCAACGGAGATGGAGGGAGAGGGCGAGGGGAAGTATCAGGCCATTGGGAAGAGAGAGCGAAACAGTTGAGGGAATTGGGAAGGGGGCGAGGGAGGAGGGAGACTAAGGGATGACGAGGTGTGGGGAGAAGTAAGAGTGTAGGAGGAGAGATAGAATGGGTAAAGAGCTTGGGGGAAGTTGAGAAGCAGGAGATACTGGGAAGATGGAGAAACGACTAAATGGAACCAGACAGGAAAGAGATTTCACTCTCACCCTCTCCATCTCACTCTCCCTACTCTCTCTCTCTCTCTCTCTCTCTCTCTGTCTCACTCTCTCTCTTTCTCTCTCCCTCTCAATCTCTCCCCACACTCTCTCATTGTCTCTCACCCACTCTCTTGCACTGTCAGTCTCTCTCACTCCCTGTTCCTCTCTCTGTCTCACTCTCTGTTCCTCTCTCTGTCTCTCCCTCACTCTCTCTCTCTCTCCCTCTCTCCTCTCTCTCTTCCTCTCCCTCTCTCTCCCACTTTTCCTCTCTCTCTGTCTCACTCTTTCTGTCTCTGCCTTTCTCTCTCCCCCCTCTGTCTCTCTCCCTCTCTCTCCCCACACACTGTCTCTCCCTCTTTCTCTGTTCCTCTCTCCCTCTGCCTGTCTCGCTGTCTCTCTCACTATCTCTCTTGCTCTCCCTCTTTCTCTCACCATCTCACTCCCTGTTCCTCTCTCTCTCTCTCTCTCTCTCTCTCTCTCTCTTCCTCTCCGTCTGTCTCTCTCTCCCACTTTTCCTCTCTCGCGGCCTCTCCCCCCCTTTTCTGTCTCTCACCCTCTCTCTCCCCTTCTCTGCCTCTATTTGTCTCTGTCTGTCTGACTCTCTGTCTCTCTCTCACTCTCTCCCCACCCTGTGTCTTTCTCTTGCTGTCTCCCTCCCCACCCTCTCACTCTCTCTGTCTTTCTCTCTCCCACACTGTTCCTCTCTCTCTACCTCTACCTCCCCTCTCTCTCTTTCTGTCTCTCACTCTCCCCCACGCTCTCTCACTGTCTCTCACCCTCTGTCTCTATCCCTCTCTCTGTCTCCATCTCTTTCTCTCTGTCCTTGTCTCTCTCTCTCACTCTCAGTTCCTCTCGCTCTCTCTCTGTCTCTCTCTTTCTGCCTCTCTCCCTCTCTCTCTCTCTCTCTCTCTCTCTCTCTCTCTCTCCCTCTCTCAATTCTCTGTCTCTCTCCCTTTCAATCTCTCACTCACTCTTTCTCTGTCTCTCCCTCTCTCACTCTCTCCCCACCCTCTCTCTCTGTCTCTCTCCCTCTCTGCCTCTGTCTCTTTCTCAGTTCCTCTCCCTCTCACTCTGTCTCGCTCTTTCTGTCTCTCTCTCTAGCTCTCTCACTCTCTCCCCACTCTCTCTCTCTCCCTCTCTGTCTCTGTCTTTCTCACTCTGTTCCTCTCTCCTTCTCTCTCTCTATCTGCCTTTGTCTCTCTCTGTCTCTCTCCCTCTCTCTCTCTGTTCTTCTCTGCCTGTCTGTCTGTCTCTCTCTCACTCTCCCTCTCTTGCTCAGTCTCTACCCTGTTCCTCTCTTTCTCGCACTCTCTGTTCCTCTCTCTCTGTCTCTCTCCTTCTGTCTCTCCATCACTCTCTCCCTCTCTCCTCTCTCTCTCTTCCTCTCTACCTCTCCCACTTTTCCTCTCTCTCTGTCTCACTTTCTGTCTCTCTCTTTCTCTCTCTCCCCCCTCTCTGTCTCTCTCTCCCTATCTCTCTCCCCTCCCCCTCTCTCTCTGCTTTGTCTCTCTGTATCGCTCTCCATCTCTCTCTGTCACCCTCTCTCTCTGCCCCTCTCTCTCTCTGTTCCTCTCCCTCTGCCTGTCTCGCTGTCTCTCTCACTCTCTCACTTGCTCTCCCTCTCTCTCTCCCTCTCACCCTGTTCCTCTCTCTCCCTCTCTCTCCGTCTCTCTCTCTCTCTCTCTGTTACTCTCTCTTTGCCTGTCTCTGTCCCACTCAATCTCTCTCTGCCTGTCTCTCTGTCTCTCACACTCTCTCTCTTGCTCCCTCTCTCTCTGTCTCTCTCACCCCCTGTTCCTCTCTCTCTCTCTCTCTCACTCTCTGTTCCTCTCTCTCTCCCGCTCTCCTCTCTCTCTTCCTCTCTCCCTCCCTCTCCCACTTCCTCTCTCTCTGCCTCTCTCCCCACTCTCTGTCTCACTCTGTCTCTCCCTTTCTTTCTTTCTCCCTCTGTCTCTCTCTGCCTCTCCCTCTCACTCTCTCCCGACCCTCTCTCTCTCGGCTTGTATCTGTCTCTCTCCTTCGCTCTCTGTATCCCGCTCTCCATCTCTCTCTGTCTCTATCCCTCTCCCTGTCTCTCTCTCCCTCTCTCTGTTCCTCTCTCCCTCTGCCTGTCTCGCTGTTTCTCTCACTCCCTGTTCCTCTCTTACTCTCTGTTTCTCTCTCTCTGTCTGTCTCTCACTCTCTCTGTCTCTTCCTCTCCATTTCTCCTCTCTCTTCATCTGTCTCTCTCTTCCATTGTTCCTCTCTCGCTGCCTCTCCCCCGTCTCTAGTTCTGTCTCACTCTCTCCCCAAGGTCTCTCTCACTCTCTCAACCCCTCTTTCTCTCTCCCTCTCTATCTCCCTCTCATTCTCTGTCTCTGTCTCTTTCATTCACTCTCTCCACCCTCTCTCTGTCTTTCTCTTGCTGTCTCTCTCTCTCCTCACCCTCTCACTCTCTCTCTGTCTCTCTCCCCCACTGTTCCTCTCGCTCTGCCTCTCTCCCCCCCCGTCTTTCTCTTTCTGTCAATCTCTCCCCACGCTCTCTCTCTCTCTCTGTCTCTATCCCTCTCTCTGTCTCCCTATCTTTCTCTGTCTGTTTCTCTCTCACTCACTCTCTGTTCCTCTCACTCTCTCTCTGTCCCTCTCTCGTTCTCTCATTCTCTCTCTCCCCTCTCACAATTCTCTCTCCCTCTCTGTCTTCCTCTGTCTCCCTCTCTCTCTGTCTGCCTCTCTCACTTTCTCCCCACCCTCTCTCCCTGCTTCTGCTCCCACTCTCTCTGCCTCTGTTTCTCTCTCACTCTGTTCCTCTCAACCTCTCTCTCTATCTCCCTTTCTGTCTCTCCCTCGTCTCTCTCACTCGCTCCCCACTGTCTCTCTCTTCCTGTCAGTCCCTGTCTCTCTCTCTGTTCCTCTCATTCTCTCTCTCACTCTCTGTTCCTCTCTCTCTGTCTCCCTCTCACTCTTTCTCTCCTTCTCTCCGTTTCTCTCTCTCTCCCACTGTTCCTCTCTCGCTGCCTCCCCCTCTCTCTGTCTTTCTCTTTCTCTCTCTCACTCTCTTTCTCTCCCTTTCTTTCTCCCCCCCTCTGTCTCTCTCCCTCTCTCTCTCTCTCTCTCTCTCTCTCCATCTCACTCTCTCCCCACCCTCTCACTCTGCCTGTCTCTCTGTCTCTGTCTACTCTCTCTCTATATCTCGCTCTCCCTCTCTCTCTCTCTCCCACTTTTCCTCTGCCTCTCTCCCCCTCTGTCTCTCTCTCTCTCTCACACACTCTCTTTCATCTCCCCCTCTGTCTCTCCCTCTCTCTATCTCTATCTCCCTCTCACTCTCTCCCCACCCTCGCTCTCTCTGCCTGTCTCTCTCCTTCTCTCTCTATGTATCTCGCTCTCCCTCTGTCTGTCTTTCACTCTCTCTGTCTCTCTCCCTCTCTGTTCTTCTCTGCCTGTCTCTGTCTTTCTCACTCTCCTTCTCTCTCTCTCTCTGTTCTTCTCCCTCTCTCTCGCCCTCTCTCCCTCTGTCTCTCTCCAACTGTTACTTTCTCCCTTTCCGTCTCTCATTCTCTCCCCACGCTCTCTCTCTCTCACCTTTTGTCTCTCTGCCTCTCTCCTTTTCTCTGTCTGTCTGTCTGTCTCTCACTCTGTCCCTCTCACTCTGTTCCTCTCTCTCCCTCTCTGTTTCTCTCTCTGTCTCTCTCCCCCTCCCACTGTTCCTCTCACTCTCTCCCCACCCTCTCTCTCTCTTGCTGCCTCTCCCATTCTCCCTCCCTCACTCTCTCCCCACCCTCTCTCTCTCTCTCTCTCTTGCTGCCTCTCCCATTCTCCCTCCCTCCCTCTCTCCCCACCCTCTCTGTCTCTCTCTCTCCGCCCCCTCTCTCTCTGTCTCATTCTCTCTCCAACACCTTCTCTCTCTGTCTCCCTCCCTTTCTCTTTCTCTCTGTCTTTCTCTCTCACACTCTCTTTTCCTCTCACACCCTCTGTCTCTATCTGTCTCTCCCTCTTTCTCTCCCTCTCTTTCTCCCTCTCTCATTGTCTGTCTCTCTCCCACCCTCTCTCTCTCTCTCTCCGGCTCCCTCTCTGTCTCTTTCTCTCTCTCACTCTTTTCCTCTCACCCTCTCCCTCCGTCTCTCTTTCTGTCTCTATCTTTCTCTCCCTCTTTCTCCCTCTCTCATTGCCTGTCTCTCTCCCCCTCTCTGTCTCTTGCTCTCTTTCTCTCTCTGTCTTACTCTCTCTCCCTCTCTCTGTTTCCCTCACTTTCTCAGTCTCTCTCTCACTCTCTGTTCCTCTCTCTCCCTCTCTCTCCCTTTCTGTCTCTGTCTCTCTGTCTCTCTCCCTCTCTGCCTCTCCCTCTCTTTCTCTCACTCTCCCCCACCCTCTCTCTCTATCTCTCTCTCTCTGCCTGCCTCTGTCTCTCCCTCTGTCTCTTGCTCCCTCTCTCTCTCTGTGTCTCTCTCTCTCTCATTCTCTGTTCCTCTCTCTCCCTCTCTCTTTCTGTCTCTCTGTCTCTCCCTCTCCCCCCCCTTAACTTTCTTATCTCTCCGTCTCTCTCTCACTCGCTCTCTTTTCATATACAATTCCTCAACTTCTCTATCTACTCTTTCCCTCAACCGTAATATTTTGCACCCTCCCACTCTTTCCTCCAAACATTCTTCCCCACAATCACTAACCTGTATCTTTCCCTTATTGTCTCTTACTCGGTTTATGCCGAACCTTTCGCTTGCCTCTCGTTTTCTCCCCAATTCCCCCTTTCCTGTAGCTTGCTGTCTCCGCCACCCACCCGTCCAGACCAGAACCCCTCCCCCACCCCGCACTGTGATGACGGTTTTATACATTCAGTGGATTACAAATGTTGAATAATTTCTCGTCGGTTGGAAAGATTCAATATTCTCTCAGAATATAAAGTGTTGTGGTTTCTGGGAGAGGCCTGTTTGTTTCCGTTTAGTATGCTGCAGAATAGGCGGCGGAGGAGTGTGGAGAAGTGTGGAGAGGGAGGGTAAAGGAGGACGTAAGAGGGTGAAGTAGAGGGGAATGGAGAGGGGAAGAGAAAGGGAAGAAAGAGAGAGACAGAGAGAAAGGGAGACAGGCAGCGGGGGGGGGGAAGAAGAGGGGAAGAGAGGTGAGCGTAAATTGGGACATTTGCTTTCAATGAATCAAGGTACAGTGATAATTTTTGATTCGCTGCGCGTCCATAAAGATCAATTCATCATCTCGAGACTGGGAGTGCGGGGTCGCGAAATGTAAAGGGACAATTAATTAAGTTAAGGAATCATACAGACCTATTAATCACAACACTGCATTAGGGAGATTGTGAAGTTAGTGGTCCATCTCTCAGGAAGCCAGAATGTTCGACGTGTGTGGGGTCTTTGATAAAGTGGACTGTTTTATTGAGGCAGAGAAATGTGTAAAGTGTCCACAGTTTCCATGATGTATTGAACCTGTTCACAGCTCTCTGCAGTGTTTCCGGTGGTGGCCAGTGCTGTTGCCGTGACAACACGACTAGTTTCCGCACAGGATGCGTTCTGTAAAAATAGATGATAGTAGCCCTGGAGGCGCCGATTTTCTTCAGCCTGTGGAAGAAGCAGAGAGGCCGCTGAGCTTTCTTGGCGATAGTGTCCTTGTGGCTGAACAAGGACAGGCCGTTAGTGGTGTTCACTCTCAGGAGACTGGAGCTCTCAACCCCCTTATCCTCTGCCGTTGATGTAAACAGGAATGTCGGCATCGCCCCGGCTGACTTCCTGTTGTCAGTAACCAGCTCTATTGTGTTGGTGAAATGGAGGGGGTGGGGAGTGTTTATACCAGGTCACAAAGCTCTCCAGCTCCGACCCGACACGCGGGTGGAGAAGGTTTACAGGAGTAAATTCCAACCGTGTGCAAACAGCACTGGTTTTGTGAACACGCGTGGAACTGTCCAGGCGGACTGAAGGGTCTGTTTACGCGCTTTCCCCGAATCTCGTCCTCCTCTCTCACTTTTCTCACTCTCTCCTTCCTCTCTCTAGTCTCTCTCCGCTTCTCCTCTCTCATCCCAAACTCTACTATCCCTCCCCCTCACTCTCCTCCATTACTCCCCACTCCCTCCGCCTTACACCACTCTCACTCTGACCCCTCACCCTCTGCTTACTCCCGACCTTCCTGAATCCTGCATCACTCATATGAAACATATTCCTCCCGCGCCGTCCTCATCCAGCCGAAAGTCTTTATCTGCTGTCCCTTCCGCAGGACACGGATTTACTCAACTTCCGGTGACTCTGCTTCACTGTCAAACCCGCAGCAGAGAGGGAGGGAGAGGGCGAGGGGAAGTATCAGGACATTGGGAAGAGGGAGAAACAGTTGAGGGAGTTCGGAAGGGGTGAGGGAGGAGGGAGACTAAGGGATGACGAGGTATGGGGAGAGGTAAGTGTGTAGAAGGAGGAAAGAGAGAATGGATAAAGAGCTCCGGGGAAGTTGAGAAGTATGCGATACTGGGAAGATGGATAACCGGGACTGAGTGGAACTGGACAGCAGAGGAAGTTCACTCTCACCTTCTCCATCGCCTTCTCCCTATCCGTCTCCCTCTTTCACTACCCCTCCTTTCTCTCTCTGTCTCTTTGCTATCATCAAGGAGTATATACAGGACCCTGGAGACACACTCACTGGTTCAGGTACAACTTCTTCCCCAACATCAGTATCTGCAATGATGAAGTGAACACTTCCTCAGTATTTTCCCTCTCGTTTTTTTACTACATTTCAAATTTAATTTTACAAATTCTAATTGTAATCTGTAGTTTTTATTACTAAATATTGCAAAATACTGCAGCCACAAAGGAACAAATTTCACCACATATGCCAGTGATATTAAACCTGATTCTGATACACAAACGCACACTCTTGCAACACCTACCCTTTAAATTTATGGCTGAGGCTGTGTTGTGTCTGTTCACTGTTTGAGTTCGATATTAAATGAAGAGCATTAAATGGGAAGGAAGGTTTGAATAGAAAAATAAAGATCTCCTCTGAAGGTATATGGGGTGCTGGTGAGAGGCCAAGACAGTGTAGATATAGAAAGGATGTTTCCCATGGTGGGAGAGTCCAGGACAAGAGGGAACAGCCTCAGGGTAGAGAGGCGTCCTTTCAAAACAGAGATACAAAGAAAGTTATTTAGCCAAAGGGTGGTGAATTTATGGAATTTGTGGCCACATGAAGCTGTGGAGGCCAGGTCGTTTGGTGTATTTAATATAGAGATTGACAGCTTCTTGTTTGGACATGACATCAAAGGTTACGGGGAAAAGGCAGCGATCTGGGGTTGAGGAGGAGATTTAAAACAAAGGATCAGCCATGATTGATGGTGGAGTAGACTCGATGGGCCAGATGGCCTCATTCTGCTCTTCTGTCTCACGGTTCTTATGGTCTTATGGACTATTTTCTAAACGGGGAGAAATTTCAAAATCTGAGATGCAAAGGGATTTGGGAGTCCTTGAGGAGGATTCCCTGAAGGTTAATTTGCAGGAGTCTGTGGTGCGGAAGGCATATGCGATGTCACCATTCATTTGAAGAGGACAAGACTATAAATATAAAGATGTAATATTGCGTCTATGTAAAGCAGTGGTGAGACCTCACTTGGAGTATTGAGAGCAGTTTTGTGTCATTATCTTGGAAAGCGTGTGCTGAAACTGTAAAGGGTTCAAATGTGGTTCATGAAAATGATTCCAGGATTAAATGGTTTGTTATATGAAAATCGTTCGATGGCTCTGGGTCTGAATTCACTGGAATTCAGAAGAATGAGGGGTGACCTAATTGAAACCTATTGAAAACTGAGAGAGCTTGATGGAGTGAATGTGGAGAAGGTGTTTCCTCTGCTGGACATGTCTAAGGACACAGACTCAAAATAGAAGGGTGTCCTTGAATGGGGACATCGCATATGCCTTCCTTACCACAGACTCCTGCAAATTAACCTTCAGGGCATCCTGCAGCAGGACTCCTAAATCCTTTTGCATCTCAAATTTTTGAAATTTCTCTCCATTTAGAAAATAGTCCATCAGAACCGTAAGACATAAGAGCAGAATGAGGCCATCTGGCACATCGAGTCTACTCCACCATCAATCATGGCTGATCCATTGTTTTAAATCTCCTCACCAACCCCAGATCCCGGCCTTCTCCACGTAACCTTTGATGTCATGTCCAAACAAGCTGTCAAGCTCTGCATTAAATTCACCCAACAATCTGGCCTCTACAGCAACAAATTCCACAAATTCACCACCCTTTGGCTAAAGAAATTTCTTTGCGACTCTATTTTGAAAGGACGCCCCTATATCTTGAGGCTGTGCCCTCTTGTCCTCGACTCTCCCTCCATGGGAAACATCCCTTCTACATCTACACTGTCTAGGCCTCTCAGCAGGACCCCACATACCTTCAGAGGAGATCTTTATTCTTATAATCAAACCTTCCTTCCCATTCAATGCTCTTCATTTATTATCGAACTCAAACAGTGAACAGACACAACACAGCCTCAGACATTAATTTAAAGGGCATGTGTTGCAACAGTTTCAGCTTCATACCGGGGGCCACGGAGCAAGCAGACTGTCACAAAGGGAGGAATGTGGGAGTGTTGTATGTCTGTGAGCCCAGTTGTGTCTGTTTGTTTATCAGAATCAGGTTTAATATCACTGTCTTATGTGGTGAAATTTGTTCCTTTGTGTCTGCAGTACACTGCAATATTTAGTAATAAAGACTACAGCTCACAATTAATATATATGTAAAATTATATTTAAAATGTAGTGCAAAACAAGAGGGAAAATACTAAGGGGGTGTTCTTGGGCTCTTTGTCCATTCGGAAATCTGACAGTGGGAAAGAAGCTGTTCCTGAGACGGTGAGTGTGTCTCCAGGGTTCTGTACATCCTCCTTGATGGAAGCAATGAGAAGAAAGCATATCCTGGGTGATGGGGGTCATAATGATGGATGCCACCTTTTTGAATGTGTCCTGGATGCTGTGGAGTCCAGTGCCCATGAAGGAGCAGGCTGAGTTTACAACTTTCTGCACCATTTTCCGATCCTGTGCAGTGGCCTCTCCACAACAGGCAGTAATGCAATCAGTTAGAATGCTCTCCACAGTACATCTGTAGAAATTTGCAAGTGTCTTTAGTGACAGACCGGTTCCCCTCAATCTCCGAATGAAATATAGCCGATGTTGTGCCTTCATTGTAACTGTATCAATATGTTGGCCCAGGATAGTTCCTTCGAGATGTTGACAGGCAGGAAATGGAAACTGCTCACCCTTTTCACTTCTGATGCCACGGTGAGAACCGGTGTGTTTTCCCTCGACTTCCCCTTCCTGAATCCACAATCAATTCCTTTGTCTTCATGATGTTGATTGCAAGGTTGTTACTGTGACACCACTCAACTTACTGATCTATCTCACTCTTGTACTCCTCCTTGTCACCGTCTGAAATTCCAACAACAATAGTTGTGTCATCAGCAAGTTTATAGATGAGCCTAGACACACAGACGTGGGTGTAGAGAGAGTAGAGCAGTGGGCTGAGCACGCATCGTTGAGCTGTGCCGGTGTTGATTGTCAGCAAGGAGGAGATGTTATTTCTGATCCACACAGACTGGGGTCTCCTGGTGAGGATCCAGTTGCAGAAGGAGGTACAGAAGCCCAGGTTTTGGAGCTTGTTGATTACAATTGAGGGTCTGATTGTTTTGAACGCTGAGCTGTAATCAGCAGCCTGACTTGTGTATTGCTATTGTCCTGGTGATCTAAGGCCGAGTGTAAGCCAGTGAGAATTGTTGACAGATTGTAGCGATTGGGAAATTACAGTGGGTCCCTGCACACAGACAGGAGTTGATTGACCATGACCAACCCCTCAAAGCGACTCTGAGCGATAGTCGTTGAGGCAGGGCACCCTGGTATTTTTGGGCAATTGTATGATTGTCAACGTTTTGAAATGTGTGTGTGTGTGTGTGTGTGTGTGTGTGTGTGTGTGTGTGTGTGTGTGTGTGTCTATGTGCGTTTGCACGCTTGAGCAGAGAGACAGAGTATTTGAGGCTTTCCAGTTCGATGCAGGAATATTTCCAGTAATTGGTGTGCCTCGAAAGACGGGTCACAATGTTGGGCCGACCATTCAGATCAGAACAAAATAATTTACCCAGCAGACTGAGCTCACAACGCGCTCTTGTGTTTCAGAGAGTTATTTACAAATTGAAATGTACAATTTAAAATGTGCAAAGTAAATTTATTATCAAAGTATAGGCACATCACCATGTATAATCCTGAGATTTGATTATATTGTAAACTCAGTAAATTCATGAACCTTTGTAAGATGAATGAAAGATCGCCCCCAACAGGACAAACAAAACAACTGTGTGCAAAAGACAACAACTTTCAAATACAAAAGAAAAATAACCGAGAAATAAACGAACATGAGATGAAGAGTTGTTGATTGTGTCCATCGGTTGTGGGAATTGTTTAGTGATGGGGCAAGTTAATTTGAGTAAAATGATCCCTTCTTGTTCAGGACCTGTTGGTTGAGTGTAATAACCGTTCCTGAACAGTTGAGGCTCCTGAGGCTCATGCACCTTCTTCCTGATGGCAGCATTGAGAAGAGAGCATGGCCTGTGTGGTGGGGTTCCTTGATGATGGATGCTGATTTAACTGCGGCAGCACTCCGCAGAGATGTGCTCAGTTGTGAGGAGAATTTTACCCGTGATGTGCTGGGCCATATCCACTATTTCTAGTCGGATTTTCCTTTCAAGGGCTTTGGTGTTTCCATACCAGGCCATGATGCAGCCACTGAACATGCTCCCCACCACACATCTGTCGAAGTTTGTCAGGGTTTTTGATGTCATTCTGAATCCACGCAAGCTTCTAAGCAAGGACAGGCAGTTTCTGCTTTCTTGTAATTGCACTTGTGTCCCGGGCTCGGGACGGATCCTCTGAAATGTTAACACTGTGGAATTTAAAGTTGCTGAACGTCTCCACCTTTGAGCCCCGATGAGGATTGCCTCATGGGTTCCTGTTTCCTCCTCCAAAGTCCAGAACCAGTTCATTGCTCTTGCTCTCATTGAATGAGAGGCTGCTCTTGGACCATAAGACCATGAGAGACAGAAGCAGAATTAGGCCATTTGGCCCATCAGAACTGCTCTGCCACTTCATCATGGTAAATCCATTTTTCCTCACAGCTCCATTTTCCTGCCTTCGCCGCGTATCCTTTCATGCCCTGACCGATCGAAAGTCCATCAACGTCTGCCTTAGCAAAAGGAAAAGCAGCATCTGTCATCAAAGCAAGATGAGCTGAGTCACCTCCCACTACATACCCATCAATTTCTAACCCTCCCCCTCCCCAATCTCTTGCCTACAAACCTCGCTTTCACTCCCTAATATTCTCTTCTTTCTCTCCCTTCTTTCTCTCCTCTCTCCCCTCTCTCCTGTCACTCAACTTCCTCAACTTTCTCTCCTCTCTCTCACTCTCTCCTCCCCTCTTCCACACTCTCTCCGCAGAGTGCCCCACTCTCTCCCAACTCTCTACTTCACTTTTTCCTCCCCAGTATACCCCACTCTCCTAATCTTAAATCCTTTCTCCCCGTTCTCTCTTTCACTCTTACCCCCCTCTTCTCCCCTTACTGTTTCCTCTCTCTCCTCCTCACCACCCTCATCCCTCTCCCCCTCACCCCCCTCCCCCTCTCTCCCCCGCTACCCTTTTCTCAGCGGGTTAAATAGATGGTTATATTTGGAAGTGAGTTGTCCAATTTCAGTACTTACAATGAACAAGAATGTCAGTTAAAATAATATGAAACATGAGGTCTTAAAGTCTTCATACTTTGGATCGATGAGACCTTGAACATGCGGATGTGAGCTATGATGGAGCGTGACGGATTATTTTATGGAGATGAGCCACATGTTTCAACTGGCAAAGTAAAACCTGTCTGAAAATGTTTTCAAGTATAATCGGAACTATATTAATGTAAAGTCCTCCCTATCCACCACCAATTCAGAAAGGGTTAACTTTAGTTTTGCAACTGACTCGTACTCTTAGGCAGGAAATGAAGTGCCAGTTGTTTAAAAATTGTATCAGTGTTGGATTTCTGCATTCGGACCGGAAATGCAATTGGTTGTAATGACTTTCAGAGTCTCCAGGGCCGTCATCGGAAACCGGAGTCTCTGACCGGCACAAAGGCGGTGAGACTTGTGACCGTATCAGTGATTCTGTGCTCTGTTTACACTTGTTTAGTAGATTGTTCGTATCACTTGTTCCTTCATCAATTCCTTCACTCTTTGTTTTAGACTTGGGATTGTGTTTTTCATTATATATTGTTCTTCTCACTTACTGTAATCCAACAAACAATCCCGCAGCATCCTCGGAAAGTTCCCACTCCCCACTGATCGAATCCTCTCATTTTGCTGATCTCAGTCCGACAAGTCCACTCTTTATTATTTTCCATAGAGGTTGCCTGACCTGTTGAGTTCCTCCAGCATTTTGTGTGTGTTGTTCTCCGTTACACCTCCTATTCTCTGTCCCTTTCTTTTCCCATTTCCTGCACCTCTCTCGCTTCCTCCATTCTTACCCATCTCTCCCACGCGCTCTCACTCCCTCTGTCCCTCTCTCACCCCACCTGTTCATTGCAGTCTCTCTCTCTCACACACACAAACCACTCCCCTGTATTACTCTCGCAATCACTCCCACACTCTCTTCCATTCTAGCCCTCTCCATCTCTCCCACCTCCACGCTAGTCCACTCCTTCCTTTCTCTGTCTCCTTCCCTCCCTCTCTGTCACACCCCTGTTCCCGCTCGTCTGCTCTCCTTCTCTCGTTTGCCCAAATTTCACGTAAAATGGTTCTCCCTCTGTGCCTCCCCACCCTCAATTGCTTATCACGTTCTTACCCACCACCTTCCTTCCTCCTTCCCTCATTGCCTCTCTTCACCCTCCCTCACTGTACCCACTCCCTCATCCCACTCTCACCCTCTTCAACCTACTTACCCGCACCCTCCCATTCTCCCCCTATATTTTACCCTTTCTCTCTTAACATCTCTCTCCTTCACTCTCTTTCTCTCCTCACCACTGTCACATCTGTCCTTCACCATGGAGAGAGGGAAATGAGTGAGACGGAGATGGAGAGGAGGAGTGAAACTGACCGAGTCAGCAATTGATTGTATCAGCATTGGCTTCGTTCAGTGACCCCAGCTCTGGAGAGAGAGGAGAGAGAGAGAGAGATTCCTCTCTTCCACAGCCCTGTTTATCCATCTTCCCAGTATCTCCTGCTTCTCAACATCCCCCAAGCATGGAAAATCATTGAAAACATTCAAAGCGTGAGAAGTGTCACGAACATAGGTGGGAAGAGATTGAACAAGGGGGGATAACACAGTGTCAAGGTATGCAGAAATGAGTTCGGTGGGCAGGAGCAAGCTGAGACAATAGGTCTACCTGGTCAGGCAGGTTTGTGGATCTAGGGTAGGAGGTAGAAACGGGAAGTGCGGGGTGTGGGAACTATGAGGATGGTGGCAGTGGATGGGAAATGCCCAGAGCTGACAAGCTCGGTGATGGTGTTGGAGACAATGGCCTGGTGCTCCTTAGTGGAGTAAATAAGAGGAGGTAGTAGAGAGTTGTCGCTGTGCTGAGCTTGTTGACTTCATTAACTTTGCCTCCAACTATCACCATGCCCTCAAATTTGCCTGGTCAATTTCCGACACCTCCCTCCCATTTGAGTAAATCCGTGTCCTGCGGAAGCGACAGCAGATAAAGCCTTTCGGCTGGATGGGGAGGGCGCGGGAGGAATATGTTTCATATGAGTGATGCAGGATTCAGGAAGGGAGGGAGTAAGCAGAGGGTGAGGGGTCAGTGTGAGAGTGGTGTAAGGCGGAGGGAGTGGGGAGTAATGGAGGAGAGTGAGGGGAGGGATAGTAGAGTTTGGGATGAGAGAGGAGAAGCGGAGAGAGACTAGAGAGAGCAAGGTGAAAGTGAGAAAAGTGAGAGAGAAGGACAAGATTCGGGGAAAGCGCGTAAATAGACCCTTCAGTCGGTCTGGACAGTTCCACCCGTGTTCACAGAGCCAGTGCTGTTTGCACACGGTTGGAATTTACTCCTGTAAACCTTCTCCACCCGCGTGTCGGGTCGGAGCTGGAGAGCTTTGTGACCTGGTATCAACACTCCCCACCCCCTCCATTTCACCAACACAATAGAGCTGGTTACTGACAACAGGAAGTCAGCCGGGGCGATGCCGACAATCCTGTTTACATCAACGGCAGATGATAATGGGGTTGAGAGCTCCAATCTCCTGAGAGTGAACACCACTGACAGCCTGTCCTTGTCCAGCCACAAGGACACTATCGCCAAGAAAGCTCAGCGGCCTCTCTGCTTCTTCCAGAGGCTGAAGAAAATCGGCGCCTCCTGGACGACCATCGTCTATTTTTACAAACACATCCTGTGCGGAAACTAGTCGTGTTGTCACGGCAACAGCACTGGCCACCACCGGAAACATTGCAGAGAGCTGTGAACAAGTTCAGTACATCATGGAAACTGTGGACACTGTTTACACATCTCTCTGCCTCAATAAAACAGTCCACTTTATCAAAGACCCCACACACGTCGAACATTCTGACTTCCTGAGAGATGGACCACAAACTTCACAACCTCCCTAATGCAGTGTTGTGATTAATTGGTCTGTATGATTTGTTCATGTAATTAATTGTCCCCCTACATTTCGCGACCCCGCACTCCCAGTCTCGAGGTGATGCATTGATCTTTTTGGACGGGATACGAATCAAAAGTTATCACTGTACCTTAATTCATTTAAAGCAAAAGTCACAATTTACGCTCCCCTCTCCTCTCCTTTTCTCTCTGCCCCCTCTCCCATTCTCTCTGACTGTCACTCTCTCTTTCTCACTGTCTCTCTTCTCTCTCCCTCTCTCTTTTCCCCCTCTCTTTCAAGTCTTTCTACTCCTTTTCCCCTCCTTCACCCTCTCCTTCCCCTTCTCATGCCCCCTCTCTCCCCCTCTTCTCCACACTCTTCTACACTGTTCTGCAGCACAGTAAACGGAAACAAACAGGCCTCTCCAGGAAACCACAAACCTTTATCTTCTGAGAGAACATGGGATCTTTCCAACCGACGAAAAAATAAACAACATCTGTAATCCACTGAGTGTGTAAAATCGTCATCACAGTGCGGGGTGGTGGAGGGGTGCTGGTCTGGACGGGTGGGTGGCGGAGATAGCAAGCTACAGGAAAGGGGGAATTGGGGAGAAAACGAGAGACATGCGAAAGGTTCTGGATAAACGGAGTAAGCGACAATCAGGGAAAGATGCAGGTTAGTGCCTGTTGGGAAGAATGTTTGGAAGAAAGAGTGGGAGGGTGCAAAAAAGAACGGATGTGGGAAAGAGAGGAGATAGAGAAATTTAGGAAAAGCATCTGTGTAGAGACAGTGAGAGAGAGAGAGAGAGAGAGAGAGGGCGAGACGAAGAGAGTTAGGGGAGAGAGAGACGGAGAGAAAGGGAGAGAGAGGATTGGAGCAGTGGAGAATCTGGGAAGGAGTTTGGAAGAAGGTGAGTGGAACAAGGAGTGAGAAGTAAGGAAAGAAACAAAAAAGAGGGGCAGAGACTGATTGATAAGGGATCCGAGATAAACAATGAAGGTGAAGAGAGGGTAAGAAGGAAGGGAAGGGCGAGAAGGGATTAAGGGGAACTGGAAAAGAGGCGCAGAGAGAGTGGAAGCGTTGAAGAGGAAGAGAAGAATATCGGTGAAGGGAGAAGAGAGTAGGTGGAAGTGGGAGAGAGAGTGGGACAGAGACAGTGGGAGACAAGAGATGGAGTGAGAGTGTGAGGGAACAGGGACAGAAAGTGGAAATAGTGGAAAGGGGTGCTAATGGGGCAGGGCTACGGAGAGAGTTTGAGACAAAGTGGAGGAAGTGGCGATTTTTTGGATGCGGGATGAAGGTCAATAGGATGATAGAGATAACGTGTATGTGTGTGTGCCTGTGTGTGTGTGAGTGTGTGTGTCTGAGAGTGAGTGTGTGTGTGAGTGTGTCTGTGTGTGAAAGAGAGAGGGAGGAAGAATCGCGGAGAACGAGAAATACAGAATGGAGTAAAGGTTGGGGAGAGGGATCGAGAACGAAGTCAATGTGGGGTCGGAGAAGTCGGAGAATGACACGACCTCATGGAGCAGCGTGGCACAAGAAAACGTTGATAGACAGGGTGTGACGTGAAACAGGAGTCAGGACGTCACGTGACAGTAGTAGGCGCCATCATGTGACCGCACTGGGAGTGTTGTGTGCGGTTCCCGTCTCCGAGCAACAGGACGGCTGTGAGATAGCAAGAGAGGGCGCAGTAAAAATTCACGGACAACCGAGTGATACGACAGTGGAAGAGGCCCCGAACTCTGCAATGTTATGCCGCAGTAATTAATCCAACGAAACCTAATACTAATCCCTTTTTCCTGGACAATGTCCAGATCCCTCCGTTCCCTGCAAGTGTCTGTGAAAAAGCCTCTTAAAACCCCTTGTGGTATCGATCCCCGCCAGTAGCCGCGCCGGCAGATGCCAGGCACACAGCGCGCTCTGTGTAAAAAAGAAACTTCTGCCGCACATCGTCTTTGAACTTTCCCAAACTCACCTTGAAATCACGTCCTCTGGTAATTGAGATATTCACCTGGTGAACAAACGATGCCGGTTCTCTTCTCTCAGATCTCTACTCAGCCTCAGTCTGCCTCTGGTCTCCCCTCAGCCCCAATCGCTACAGAGGAAACAACTGAAGCCTCTCCAACCTTTCATTCCCTCTGATCCATGAGGCAACCCCTCCATTTCCAGAACATTAACTCTCACCTGATCCTCCCTCCGCCGTAACAGGGTTAGAGTTCCTCCTGTTGTCAACCAACGACCAGCGGTTCTGTGGTGGCGATACAGTCACCCGGATGGTGAGATGTGTCCAGGTGCCAGGGACAGGGATGACTCCGATCAGGTCCCTGGCATTCTAAAGGGGGAGGGCGAGCAACCAGACTTGTTGGTAAATATTGGCACCAATGACAGGTAGAAAATGTCAGCAGGCCCCGAAAAGAAATGTTTTGAGTTAGGTAAGCGGTTTGGGAACCGATGTGCTAGCGCCGAGGATGAGGTAGTTGGTTTGTAGACAGAGACAGTATGTTGTGAGACTGCCGGCAATGAGAGGCTGCTGATGGGGCAACCTGGCAGTCGACAGGATGAGTTGCAATGGAAAAGACGCACAGAATCTAAAAGGCTGAACACAGGACTGAAGGTATTACACGAGGAAATCTGCAGATGATGGGAATTCAAACAACACACTCAAAATGCCGGTGGATCGCAGCAGGCCAGGCAGCGTCTATAGGGAGAAGCGCTGTCGACGTTTCCGGCCGAAACCCTTCGTCAGGACTAACTGAAAGGAGAGATACTAAGAGATTTGAAAGTAGTGGGGGGAGGGGGAATTGCAAAATGATCTGAGAAAACCGGAGGGGGTGGGGTGAAGCTAATATCTGGAAAGGTGATTGGCGAAAATGATACAGCGCTGGAGAAGGGAAAGGATCATGGGACGGGTGGCCTCGGGAGAAAGAAAGGGGGAGGGGGGAGCACCAGAGGGAGATGGAGAACAGGCAAGGAGATCGGCACAGAGAGAATAAAATAAAACAAACAACTAAATATGTCAGGGATGGGGTAAGATGGGGAGGAGGGGCATTAACGGAAGTTAGAGTGGTCAGTGTACATGCCATCAGGTTGGAGGCTACCCAGCTGTCATATAAGGTGCTGTTCCTCCAACCTGAGTGTGGATTCATCTTGACAGTACAGGAGTCCATGGATAGACATATCAGAATCGGAATGGGACGTGGAATTAAAATGCGTGGCCACTGGGAGATCCTGCTTTCTCTGGCGGACCGAGCGTAGGTGTTCATCGAAACGGTCTCCCAGTCTGCGTCGGGTCTCACCAACATCTAAAAGACCACTCCGGGAGCACCGGACGCAGTATACCACACCAGCCGACTCACAGGTGAAGTGTCGCCTCACCTGGAAGTACTGTCTGGGGTGGTGCCCTTACACTTCCTCGCTCACCACCCTGAATGGTGTAAGGGCAGGTGTAGCACTTGTTCCGTTTACAAGGAGAAGTGCCAGGAGATCAGTGGGAAGGGATGGGGGGGGGGGACGAGTGGACAAGGGAGTCGCGTAGCTGCGATCCCTGAAGAAAGCAGAAAGGTGGCGGGGGGAGGGAAAGATGTGCTTGGTAGGGGGATCATGTCGGAGGTGGCAGAGGTTACGGAGAATTAGACATTGGACCTGGTGGCTAGTGGGATGGTAGGTGAGGACAAGGGGAACCCTGTCCCGAGTTGGGTGGCGGGCGGATGGGGTGATGGCAGATGTGCGGGAAATGGAAGAGATGCGTTTGAGAGCAGAGTTGATGTTGGAAAGAGGGAAGCCCCTTTGTTTAACAAAGGAATACATCTCCTTCGTCCTGGAATGTAAAGCCTCATCCTGAGAGCAGATGCGACAGAGACAGAGGAATTGTGAGAAGGGGATAGCATTTTTACAAGAGACAGGGTGGGAAGAGGAATAGTTCAGGTAGCTGTGAGAGTCTGTAGGCTCATAGTAGATATCAGTAGATAGTCCGTCTCCAGAGATGGAGACAGAAAGATCAAGAAAGGGGAGGGAGGTGTCGGAAATGGACCAGGTATATTTGAGGGCAGGGTGAAAGTTGGAGGCAAAGTTAATGAAGTCGACGACCTCAACATGCGTGCAGGAGGCAGCGCCAATGCATTCCTCGATGTAGCGAAGGAAAAGAGGGTGACGGATACCCGTAGAGACTTGGAACATGGACTGTTCCACAAAGCCAACAAAAAGGCAGGCATAACTGGGACCGATGCGGGTGCCCATGGCTACAACCTTGGTTTGGAGGAAGTGGGAGGAGCCGAAGGAGGAATTATTGAGAGAAAGAACTAATTCCACTAGACGGAGGAGAGTGGTGGTAGAGGGGAATTGGTTATGTTTGGAATCCAAAAAAAAAGCGAAGAGCTTCGAGACCATCTCGGTGGGGGATGGAGTTATATGGGGTCTAGACGTCCAGGGTGAAAATAAGACGTTGGGGGCCAGGGAACTTAAAATCATTGAACAAAATTCAAAGCATGAGAAGTGTCACGGACATAGGTGGGAAGAGATAGAACAAGGGGGGATATGTGTCAAGGTATGTAGAAGTGAGTTCGGTGGGGCAGGAGCAAGCTGAGACAATAGGTCTACCTGGACAGGCAGATTTGTGGATCTTGGGTAGGCGGTAGAAACGGGAAGTGCAGGGTGTGGGAACTATGAGGTTGCTGGTAGTGGATGGGAGATCCCCAGAGCTTATAAGGTTGCTGATGGTATAGGAGACAATGGTCTGGTTATCCTTAGTGGGGTAATGATCAAGGGGTAAATAAGAGGAGGTATCAGGGAGTTGTCGCTGTGCCTCGGCCAGGTAGAGGTCAGTACGCCAGACAAAAACAGCTCCCCCTTATCAGCAGGTTTTATAGTGAGGTTGGGATTGGTGCGGAGGGAGCGGAGAGCAGAGCGTTCGGAAGGAGTGAGGTTGGAATTGGAGCAGGGTGTGGTGAAGTCGAGACGGTTGATGTCCCGTCGGCAATTAGATCAGGCAGAAGACCAGAGCGGGGTGTCCATGAAGAGGATGAGGATTGAAGACAGGAGAAGGGGTAATCGGTGGGGGTAGGAGAGTCCTTGCCAAAGAAATAAGCTCGGTGACGGAGCCGTCGGAAGAGGAGTTCAGCGTCATGGCGTACGCGGAACTCGCTGAGGTGTGGGCGAAGGGGGATAAAGCTGAGGCCCTCACTGAGGACAGAGCGCTCTGCCTCAGAGAGCTGAAGGTCGGAGGGAATGGTAAAGACCCGGCACGGATGAGAGATGGGATCAGATGGGGGAGTGAGGCTGGTAGTGTCAGTAGAGAGGGAAGGGTTGGGGTGAGAGGAAGATAGAGCCTCTGAGGGCCCAAGAGCTGACGATGGGATCTGAGGCGGAGCGGATTGCAGAGTGGTGGTGGGAAAAGGGGAGAACGGCCTTTAATAAAGCCCGTTTGATTCATAGAGATGATTTTAGTGCAAATATTTTCAGTATAAAGTGATCGAAAAATGGCGGAGATGAACAACAATAAAAATAATCCGGGATTCCATTATGGGGGTAAAAAAAGAAAAAAAAACACCCAATTTACAAAGCCCAGAAAGAAAGTCGATATCTATCGACGCAAGCCCCAAGAAAAGCATCGATGCTGTTATAGCTCCGCCTACTTGAATATAAAGAAAGTAATCTCTGCCTCCCTCTTCCGGACATAAACCTCATTACAGTCGACATATATCTCAGTCCAGTTAACTTGAAAGGATAGTGTTTTTCCTATGAAACAAAACGACAAAACGAGGTCAGTTATTTAAAACAGAGTTGAGGAAAAACTTCTTCTCCCAGAGAGTTGTGGAGGTGTGGAATGCACTGCCTCGGAAGACGGTGGAGGCCAATTCTCTGGATGCTTTCAAGAAGGAGCTGGATAGATATCTGATGGATAGGGGAATGAAGGGATATGGGGACAAGGCAGGGACTGGGTATTGATAGTGAATGATCAGCCATGATCTCAGAATGGCGGTGCAGACTCGAGGGGCCGAATGGTCTACTTCTGCACCTATTGTCTATTGTCTATTGACCTTCAATTTGAAAGTAACCTTCACAGTATTAGATAAGGGAAGAAAAACACATCCAAAACAATTCTTGAAATGTTTGCACGAAAGAAAAACAATCGCCATCTTTAAAGTATCCAAGCTAACTTTAAAACACAGGAAAAAAACAAATAATTACTTAAGAAATCTTCAATAAAGCATACAGAATAAAAAAACAATTAACTCATTTTAATGCTACAAAAACAAAAAAAATGTTCCAGATAGTACAAACTCCCACCATACCTTCTGAGGTTTCAACGGTCCAAACCAGTCTTTTTCAGAAATAAAAATGAATTTGAAGCTAAAAACTTTCAGTGACCACCAGATCTTCTAGTCTTATCAGTGTTTACACAGCGAGACACTCAAGCCATTTTCAATCATTCAAACTTCAGGCTTCAGACTCGTCGTGAACGAAATACTTGCACAAAAGGAAAAACAATCGCCATCTATGAATTATCCAGACTTTGTTTAAAATGTAAAGAAATCCAGGCAATTACTTAACTAAAAACTTTTAAAAAAGCATACAGAATAAAAAAAAGTTGGTTCATTTAAATGCTGCAGAGAAAAAAAAACTAGATGGTTCAGAATTATCTGCTTTCTTTCAACAGTTCTCCCGCTATATATTCGAAGGTTAAAACCATCCGAACCAGTCTTTGTCGAAGCTAAGAATACAGTTTAAGGTAAAAACTTCTGTAACCATCAAATCTTCCAATTTCATCGCTTTACACCACGAGACTGTCAAATTATTATAAATTATTCAAACTTCAGATTGGCCATCGGACTCGTCAGACAAAGAGTTAATAAAACGCAATGCTTCGGCTGGATCATCAAAAATATGAACTCCAGAATTTTTAACCAAAAGCCCAAATTTGACGGGCTATTGTAATAATGGAAAGAGCTTTTTTTGAAAAGCTAATTTCATAGAAGAGACAAATGCAGCACGTTTCTTAACAATTTATCGTGGAAAATCTTGGAAAAAAAAACGAACTTCTGAACCTTGAAATTGAAATAATCTTTGTTTTCTTGCAAGTTTAATAATGCGGTCCTTGTGTCTGAGACGGAGAAAACGCACAACAACATGCCTGCTTTTACCTTCATCCAAAGATTTCAAAGCACCGGTTCTGTGAGCCGATTCAAGCTCCGGGGGTTGCGAACAAACCTCCGGAAGTAAAGACTGAAACATTTTAGCAAAATAATCCAGTGTGTCGGCAAATTCTGACTTCTCTTTTAATCCAACAATTCGAATATTATTCCGACGCGATCGAGCTTCCAAATCCACGATCCGTTGTTGAGCCTTTTCCAAACGAAAAGAAAGGTCAGCCGCATTTCGATTCACTTCTTCAAGATCGAGGCTCAGAGAGTCAATTTCTTCTTCAAATGTCTCTTTCAGTTGAGTTATTTCAGGGCAGATACCGGTGATTCGAGATTCCAATCTCTTGACCCAAGGGGCTTCTTCCGAGAACCCGTCGGCTTTCTTCAGATTTTCCGTTAGAGGAGTCGGGATTTCGTCTGGTGCTCTTCGAAGTCGCCATTATTATAATCATTGTGATACAAATTCGACTGAATAGAGTTAAAATTTCAAAGTTTAAATCGGAGAAGGGAGAGATTAAAGGCAGACAAAAAGCAACTAAGTCTTACATGTCCGTAGCGGGAGGCGGAGTCCGGAAGGACTTTGGATTGAGTTATAGAAAGGATGGTTCCCATGGTGGGAGAGTTTAGGATAAGAGGGCATAGCCTCAGGAGTGAGGGGCGCCGTTTCAAAACAGAGATGCGGGGAATCTTTCAGACAAAGGGTGGTGAATTTGTGGAATTTCTTGCCACATGCAGCTGCAGAGCCCACGGCGTTGGGTGCATTTAAGGCAGACATTGATAGTTTCTTGATGGGACATGACATCAAAGGTTCAGGGGAGAAGGCCGGTAACTGGGGTTGAGGAGGTCGGAAAGAAAGAATCAACCATGAGTGAATGATGAAGCAGACTCGATGGGCCGGGTGGCCTGAAACTGCTTCCGTGTCTTATGGCCTTATGGAAATCAAGATTGAGCAAGAGACTGCGAGACTTTGTCTGAGTTTTATATTTGGACGATCGATGCTGGTACGGGTGGGAACCCACAACGTCGTATTTGTAATCCTTTATTATCTAATTGTATGATTAATTATATTCTCTCTGAGACAAGCACTTAGGTGTGTAAATCTCTATACGCAGATGATGGAGCTCTATGGCTTAGAGGCATAAATTACAATTCTACTGTATATTGGACCGAATTAGCAGCTAATAATTTTGAACAGTCGGCAAATATATGATAATTTAAGCTTTCAGTCGCTCCTGAACAAGTTCTGTGTTTTATAAATGTGATTAATAGGCATGCAGTTGATTTGAATTGATATGGTCAAACTCTTCAAGACGTGAAAGCGGTAAGATTTCCAGGCATGTGGATGGATAATCAGCTGGCATGTAATAACATTAAATATTCTCAGTTGTCTATATGGGTATTCTGGGGAGCTACATGAATATCATTGTGGGCCATGTTCATTTGTTTAATTGTTCTGTTCTTGATTATGGCTGTGTGACTGGTAGATCAGCGTCATCTTCAATTTTAAAGTGTTCGGAAGTGTTCTGGCGCAATAAGGCGGTCCCCTGTTTCAGCTTTACTGGTTGAAATGAGCCAAGTGTAAATGCGGAGGTTGCAGTTGATATTAACTAACTGGATTCATTAGACGGGGCAAATAAATTATCATCCTGTTGAAGTTGTGTTCGAGGACAGTTGGCAACATCACACGAAGAGTGTTTTCAAGTTTAGGTGGCTGGGATTTTATCGCGCTGGGAAGATGGGATTGTGCGATTATGCAATATTCCCCAATGTCACGTGCTCTGAAACCCCATCTTGTTCGGCCTCTGACTAGCTGATTTTAGGTCTCACATTTTAATAAGACTGAGAATTGGGCAATGTCCGAGAGTCTGTAGGTTCATCATTATATTTTGGTAAACTATTATGATATATTAACTGTCGCAGAAGAATCAAAAGATAACAACTGAGATATTCCTCTGGCTGTTTCTGTGCCTTAATTACAGGTAACGGCAATGAAACAACTTACTACCCATTATATCAGTATATACTGTAGCAATTGTTCTAGCGGTCTGTCAGATTTACTGTAGGAAACTCATTGGTCCATTTCTTATGAGTTTTATGGGTCTTCTTATGGGTTTCAACCTGCACGGAGAGGTTGAGTTACAAAAGCTGATACAATTCCAGCGGTGGATAAAGACCTTCCACCCGGCAAATCAGAAGCTAAGGGGTTGTTGGGATTGAGAATTATAGCAAGACTGTTTGGATAATGAGCATAAAGGAAACGCCACTGCAGAATGCGTAACTGTTAGCTTAATGGGGGAACGGAGTAAAATAAGAAGGGAAAGAATTTCAATCAAAAAAGAAGCAGTGCATGCTTTTTGTTTTTTTGTAATTCTCTGTACCACACTCCAGTCCAGTTAATGGCGTGAAAGCGAATTTCATTTGATCTGTCAAACGCCTTTTAACCAAAACCGCCCCATTTCGAATAATATTAGCAAATCATTCAAGGGGAAGGCGGAGAGTAGTGTGATTTACATTGGATTAGGCAGCCAGTAATCGACTCGATCCCTGCCGTTTTGTGGACTGTAAGGTTGACGGGCCGCAAAGATGGACATATGCACAGACCAATGGCTGGACAGAGTTTCGGTGCAGGTCTTTGACTGTCATCTGGCAGGTCCAATGCGGTACTGAGTCTCCAGGACGGTGCCTTGCCCCTCACAAAACAGATACTATCCTAATGTCCCGGAGCTGCCAGTCGATGCGACAACCTGCCGGGGAATAACAGCTGGGTGATCAGAGGGTGAATGTGAGGAGCTGGAACCCTCACTGCAACCGCCTTCGGCTTGTGCTCAGGTCACGGCTTTATTAATGAACTGAGTCACCGAGGTGACCGGATATTTCACCGCGCTGATCACCTGCTCCCTGAATTTCGACTGAGTCACCGCGTAAATAAATGTGTTCGTGCAGCAGCTGAAATCTCTCAGCAAAAGCGCGACGTTGTTAAAGATCCATTCAGAATCATTGAATTCGAATCCTTTTCCTGAGACCTGATAATATATGAAATTTACAACCAGTGTCATCCACAGGAGGATGAAACTGCCAGAGAGGGTGAAGAGTAAAATCACAGACCTCCTCCGGCTCTCCATCTCCGGGTCACTGCGGTTCTCCCCCTTGCTTTGACACTTCAGCCCCTTACGGACCCGACTGGCCACTAAAATGTGCCTGACTGTCAGAGCGTTGAGCAGCAGGATCCCAGCGAAAGGGAGGAACGGAGTTAAAACCGTATCGAGCCAGTCATATCCGACCCACCCGGGGTCAGTGAAATAATTGTCCTTGATAATACAGAGCCAAGGTACATTATCGATGATCACTCTGGGTTCCCATGTGAAGTATCGGGGAATGTTTCTCAGACACGACAATACGCCGGTTGTTGTTAGAACCACAGCCGCAGATTTCCCGGTACAATATTTTGTTTTCAGTTTCTGGCAGCAAATGGCGACAAACCGGTCAAAGGTGAAAATGACGGTGAACCAGACAGAACAGTGTGTGGCTGTGTAGCTCAGTACATCGATGACACTGCACGCAGGGGTGATGTCCAGAAAACTCCACGGGAAGTAATGCATTCTGATTCGAGTCAAAATGACCCCGGTGACAATGGTCAGTAGATCCGCCGCTGCCATGGCCACCAGGTAGCGGGTGGTGCAGGTAGAGAGACCGCACTGTTCCCGGGACAGGATCACAATCGCCACTACATTCACTGGAGAGAGAAAGGGAGAGAAACAGACACTGGGCATTACCTGACACATTCACCGGGAATTAACACCGGATCGAGTTGCAGCTAAAGATGTCTGTGAACGGCTGCTAATCCAGCACCAGACACGGGCCACACTATCTCTGGACGTTTTTCTTCAGTGTGGAGATAAAGCAATGTGTGGACAATCGTCGGCGATATAAACGATCTGAATGAACAACAACGATCGCTGCTGATCCCGATTCCAGTCGCTGATGGGGCCGGTTTCACTGACTGAACCGTGACTGACCAGGACTCTGGAAAATCAGCATTTGATGTTTCCAAGGTGAGGTACAGAGGGGAGAAACACACTGAAAACACTGGAAACAGTATTAGCAAACAGAGACTGAGTGGCTCAGTTAACGGATTAATTCTGTACCGCAGTTCAATTCGATAACACTCGTGAGCAGATCCCTGGACACCGGATCGGGTGATCAGACCAAATTATTGACCAAAGTGCAGCGGGATACGATTCTGACAGACTCCACAGGGAGACGCGAAACACAGCACCAGGGGCTCTCTTTGATCAATAACTCAGAAACAGTGAACCTGACAATGAACCCACCGCACCCCTCCCAGTCACACCTTCTCGGAGAGCTACCTGTACTCAGCACTATGGCAAATTTGGACTAGGTATCATTAAAGGCAAGGACTGCGTTTGAGTCAATCCCGTGTGTTAGAGGAGAGACAAAGCTTTAGTTCCCTTTGTCATTGAATATGAAGAATCGGAAAGTCGAATTGACAGGATCGATATCTCTGACGGATATTTGTACAATGATCATCAGGTTGGAAGATTGTAAAATGACCATGAATATTTGCACACCGGTAACAATCAGAAATTCCAAACATGAATCGCTCCGCTCACTCACCGGGAACTCCAACAACGGCAATGAACACGTACAATATTTTCTCCACACTCCTGTACATCTCCAACAATGCAGACATTTTCTCTGTCCAGTGCTTTGCACCCCTGTGTTACAGTCGATCTCTCGGAATGAAATGCTGAGGCAGTAAATGCCTCGGGTTTTTAATACAATTCAGTGACTCCACAGGGACAGATTTCAACAGATTTAAAAATAAAGATTTTAAATTATTCACAAATCGATTACATCACACAGGTGAAATTCCCGCGGTGGCGGATTGTGATTAAACTTTTCAATTAATAGGAAGACCATTGGGAGCTGAATTGTCCCAACGCAGGTGACTGAACCGTCCGAATTATCTCATCAATTAAATGTGCTTCCAATGTACATATGCACTTCAAAGTTACCATTTATCAGACACAAAATATTGAAGTAAATTATGCCATTGTAGCTTGTGAAATTGTTTTGAATCACGAACACTACACCTGCTGGTGACATAGTGGCATCAACGCCGGACTCCCGAGTTCCAATCCAACCGGCTCCAAAAACGCCAGAAGAGGGATGGGCTCCGCCAGGTATCAGATGCCCAAGACACGTCGTATGATGAGCAATCACCAAAAAGATCGGTGCAAAAAACTTGTAACGGCGGCCCGCCGACTGTGTGCGTGTGTGTGTGTGTGTGTGTGTGTGTGTGTGTGTGTGTGTGTGTGTGTGTGTGTGTATGTGTGTGTGTGTGTGTGTGTGTGTGTGTGTGTGTGTGTGGTCTTTCAGTGTGTGTCAGTGTATGGGTAGACTGATTGTCTCTGCCTGACCCTGCCGGTCTATACCCTTGGTTTAGTCTCTTCTCATCTGTCTCCGCAAAATGCACAGTTCCACCACTTCACAAAATGGCTGCTTGAACAATAAAAGAGACAAGAACAGAGGGCATGATTCAAATTGCATTTATTTGTAATGTTTGTAATATTTGTAATGTTTGGTCGGTGCAGGTTTACCCTCACCTTTCGTCTGGGGATCAAGAACGGGAAGCCCGATGCTCTCTCCCGTCAATACATTTCCGAGCAGGACCTTCCCAACCCCGAGACCATCCTTCCACCATCCTTTGTAGTGGCTGCCCTCGCCAGGGAGATCGGGTCCAGAGACACGGAGGCCCAACGGACTCAACCTGATACCTGATCAGGCATCGGATCTCCCAATCGCCACTTTGTACTCGATTCTGCTCGATCTCAGGTTCTCCAGTGGGGGCGCACTTCTCGTTTCGCCAGCCATCCCGGGATCGATCGGACTCTGACACTCCTGAAGAGACATTTCTGATGACACTCCATGGACGCTGACACCCGTTCCTGTGTCTCTGCATGTTCCGTCTGCGCCTGTAGGAAAGCGTCGGTCCAGGCCCATATACAAGGTGCTGAAAGATCTGGGAAGACACACGCACGGCCCTGCTTCGCTCAGCCAACCGTCACCGAAAATCTGCCGACCGCCATCGTACCCCTGCTCCGGAGTATCGAGCTGGGCAGATGGTGTGGCTCTCGGCTGGAGACATTCCTCTCAAGAACGAGCCTAAGAATCTCGCCCCCCGCTTCCTGGGACCCTTCGAGTTTGAGAGCATTATCAATCCCACGGCAATCCGGCTCAAACTACCTTCGTCAATGCTGATCCATTCTACAGTTCACGTCTCCCAGTTAAAACCGGTTACTGTCAGCCCCTTGTGCCCTCCGACCGAACCCCCCTCTACCCCTCCCCCCCGACCCGGTCATCGACGACCATCCGGCGTCCACCTTTCGGTGGTTATTGGATGTTCGCCGTTGGGGCAGGGTCTCCAGTACTTGGTCGACTGGGAGGGGTACGGCCCGGAAGAACGTTCCTGGATTATCCGCTCCTTTATCCAGGTCCCTTCTCTCATCCGGGATTTCCATCGGGACCATGTGACGAGCCAGGGGGTCGCCTGGAGGCTTCCGTTGAGGGAGGGGTACAGTCATGGTTCCTGTTGGCTGTTCCCCTTTAACGCTCATTTCTCCGTGATTTATGTCCTAATAACAGTCATTAAATTTCCAATTGATCTAGTTTACTTTATTACAGTACACCTGGTTTTCATCAGAGACTGTTTAATAAGTACGATGGCGTCACTATCACAGTCTGCCAGTTTGTTGGTTTATTCTCGTTTGATACTTCGTTCCCTTGTCTTATTAGAACCGTTAGTTCTAAGTTCAGCTCTAGTTTCCATATAGTCCCTGTAAATCCCGTCTCCTTGTCAAGATTCCTCCGGATTGCTGTTCTACGTTCATGTCTACGCCAGCATCCCCAACTCAGTCGACGTGCCGGTGTCCCGCACTTGGGTTCTCCTCAGTCGCCGCATGCAACAGTGAATTGCACTGATCAAACACCTCGTCCTGCCGGGGGAATTGAAATTATTGTGAGAGCTGCAGAAATATATCTTGGTGTAACTGGTGTTACCAGTTTTATTACGAAAAGAGCAGCGTTTCGAGTTGTGAATGTGAGTTAAACGTATGTGGCATATGCAGTAGAAATATATCATTCAACAGGTGGGGTATTAAAGTGGTTCATTTTTACAACTTGTGGAATGACAGTTGTATTGCCTGTTCTAAACTCGGAACTCCCTATCTGATCCTTCCAGTTATGGACCAATATAACCTCTCATTTATGTAAACTTATGGACGTATAGTACTGAAACGGTTGAATTATATTTTTTGAAGAGGGAGGCAATTTTATTGATTCTGATATCATTTTATCACAGTATATTGTGGAAGGGGAGAGTGATTTTGGATTCAGTTTTATATTTTGAATACGATATTAGGAAAGCACCGTTAAAATACGTTGCTGCAATGACAGTACTTTTGATAATGAAAAGACATGTAATATTTATGGAAGGAAGGACTTTTGGAAATTAGGAGAGGGGAAATTGCATCATTTATTTCTGTTTTTTTTGTCATTTGGAAAGTCCCTGCAAGTAAGAGTGGGAAAGAAATATCCCGATGTGTATGAGATAGCTATTGGGACCGCACAAGACTGTATTTGTAATCCTTTATTATATAATTATATGGTTAATGGTATTTCCCGAGATAGCGTCGGTAAATTATTATGTACAAATGAAGGAGCTTTCTGGATTAGAGGCAGAAATTTGTATTTTAGTGTAAGGAGTTACAATTATTTATTAATATCTTTGAAAAAAGGAAGTAGATGACGATGAAGCTTTCAATAGTTAAACAGAAGTTATGTGTTTTACAAATAAGATTAATTGATCGGCAGATGATTTGAACATCCGATCAAACTCTTGAAGACCTGCAAGTGCAAAGATTTTCAGGCATATGGGTGGACAATAAGCTGACATGGAAGCGCTACATCGTTATAATAACTGATCAATAAAAAGGAGCATTAAATATTCTCAGCTGTCTATGTGGATATCCTTGGGTGTTACACGAAAATCTTTGTTAATCATTTAGAATTGTTTAATTAGAGCTGTTCTAGATTCTGACTGTGTGGCTTATGCGTCAGCTTCATCTTCAACTTCATAATGCTTGGATGTGATGCAAGCATAGACTTTAAGATTGTGTTGTTATGCAGTAAAGTCGACCCATGTTTCAGTTTTACTGGGTGAAATGGGATAATCACCCGCACAATTGCGGCAGCTGAACTTGATATTAACATACCTGAAATTTTCAGGGGGCAGAGATATTATCAGGCTGTTGAAAGTGTGTTAGAGGACGGGTGGTAACACTCAGGAAGAGTGTTTTCAGTTTTGGATATCTGGGCTCTTATCACGCTTGGAGTATGGGCTTGTTGGATCATGCAATATGCCCCAGTGTCGCGTTCTCAGTAAATCTACTTTGTTTTCTTTTCCCAATCACATTAGTCGATTTTAGCTTGCACAGTTTAATACAATGTAAATATTCAGTACTGCCGAAGAATCTGTTGCCTCATCAGAATATTAAGGAAAATTATTATGATATGTTAACCATCAATCGTTACTAATCATGTCAAATTTTCAAGCATTTTTACAGATGGAACGAAAGATAATTTAAGTGGGAATGCTGGAGGAGCCCATTTTTATGCCTGAAGTACAGAACATGATAGAGAAATTACTTTGCAAACATTTATCATTTTACAACACAATTAGTTGCCATCATTTTAGGCTTAAGGTGGGTGAGGATTTTTTCCCCACATAACGTTATAATTGTTCAGATTGCTTTTATGTTTTGATGACTCTTCAACACGTTATTCTAGCAGTCGGTCAGATTTACTATTGGAAACTCATCAGGCATTAATTCATATTCAAGTACTTGTTTATATATATTCTTCTTATAGGTCCCTGATCACAGAGGTATTAAGAGGAATTAGTGGGTTGACTGTAAATTACAAAAGTTCAACTGTGGATGAAGACCCTTCACTTAACAAATCAGAAGTTCAGAATTATGTAAGTTGAAAATTAGGAGCTTTTGGAAAGACTGATGGGAAAATGGATTCACCTTCAGAGAATACAGAAACGTGTTGGGTGTATGGGGAAAAAGTGGTAAAACAAGAAGGGATGGAACGATATTGACATGAACTGGAATGGGAACATACAAGTGTAGGGTTTATGGGAGAAACAAGAAGGGAAGGAATTATATCGCCTTGACTTACTATGCTTAATGATTCCTTTTGTCATGTTGCAAAACATGCTTTCGGATCGTGTAAGTTTTTTTTTTATTGTGCAACAATTGAACACAGGGCATTTTAGCGTGAAGCACATCATGAAATAAATCATACAGGCTTGATTGGAATTTTGGGGAGCCTTGATTGATTCCATTTAATCGCTTTCTTAAGTCATGGGAGTGACTTCAACTAAATTCGCAGTATTGTGCTTCATTGCGTATAATCGATAGGATGTGTTGGGGGTAATTTAGCTTTCACTAGAAGACAGAAACAGTGAAGATTTTATTTACCAATTGTCTACACCACAGTCCAGTAAAACTGACAGCGGGAATGCGCCTTTAAGTTGGAGTTTCAACCGCCGTTTATCCAAAAGCCTGACTTAATTTCTTAACTTAGCCAATCATTAAACGAGAAGCGGAGACCGGTGTGATACACATTGGGTTAGTAAACGAGCATCTGAGTCGACCCCCTCCGTCTTGTGGGAATGTCTGACAGTGACTGGGAACTGATGGACATATCCGCAGACGAATGTGAGCCTCGCCGACTACTCAGGCCACGGCTTTGTTAATCAACTGAAGCATCGCAGTGACGGGATATTTCACCGCGCTGATCACCTGCTCCCTGAATTTCGACTGAGTCACCGCGTAAATAAATGTGTTCGTGCAGCAGCTGAAATTCAACAGGAAAGTCCCGACGTTGTGAAAGATCTATTCAGCGTCATTGAAATCGTTTCCTTTCCCTGCGATCTGATAATATATGAAATTTACAACATATGTCATACACAGGAGGATGAAGCTGCCGGAGAGGGTGAAGAGTAAAATTACAGACCTCCTCCTGCTCTCCATCTCCGGGTCACTGCGGTTCTCCCCCTTGCTCTGACCCTTCAGCCCCTTCCGGACCCGACTGGCCATTAAAATGTGTCTGACTGTCAGAGCGTTGAGCAGCAGGATCACAGCGAAAGGGAGGAACGGAGTTAAAACCGTATCCAGCCAGTCATAACCTATCCATCCGGGGTCAGTGAAATAATTGTCCTTGGTAATACAGAGCCACGGTACATTGTCGATGATCACACTGGGTTCCCGTACAAAGTAGCGGGGAATACTTCTCAGACACGCTGGCACGGCGGTTGTTGTTAGAACCACAGCCGCAGTTTTCCCGGTGCAATATTTTGTTTTCAGTTTCTGGCAGCAAATGGCGACAAACCGGTCAAAGGTGAAAGTGACGGTGAACCAGACAGAACAGTCTGTGGCTGTGAACCGCAGTACATCGATAACACGGCACACAGGGGTGATGCTCAGAAAACTCCACAATAAGTAATACATTCTGATTCGAGTCAAAATGACGCTGGTGACAACGGTCAGTAGATCGGCCGCTGCCATGGCCACCAGGTAGCGAGTGGTGCAGGTAGAGAGGCCGCACTTTCCTCGGGACAGGATCAGAATTGCCACTATATTCACTGGAGAGAGGAGACACTGGGCATTACTGAAAACATTGTGCGTGAATTAACATGGGATCGCGATTTAGCTAAAACTCGGGAGTGCTGGAATCTATAAACGGCTGCTAATCTAACACCAGAAGTGGGTCGCACTGTCTCTGACCTGTCTTCTTCAGTGTGGAGATAAGACGATGTGTGGGGAATCGTTGGCGATAAGAACGATCTGCATGAACAACAACGATCGGTCCTGATCCCCATTCCAGTCGCTGATGGGGCCGGTTTCACTGAATTAAGTGTGACTGACCAGAACTCTGGAAAATCAGCATCTGATGAAGCCGAGAAGGGATATAGAAAGGAGCCACACACACAAAACTGGAGGAACTCAGCAGGTCAGGCAGCTTCCATGGAATTGAATAATCTTTCGTTTCGGGTCGAGACCACCGATTTATGGGGGTCTCCGAATTCGTCGGGGACGAAGCACTGCCCCGATTTCTGACGGGTTTAAGAGGGAAAGAAGGAACCACGGCAGCAGATCCGGGAACTCTGGTTCAGGTGATCAGTCACAATTATTGACCAACAGACAGTGAGATCCGACTGTGACAGACTCCACAGCAAACGTGAAGCGCAGGACCAGGGTTTTCTTCTGATCAATAACTTAGGAAAAGTGTACTTCAGAATGTAAACATCTCGTAGTCACAACTTCCCCGAGAACTCCTTGGCCCCTATACTGGGACATCTCTGGACAAGGTATCATTCAAGGCAAGAACAGCGTTCTATTCGATCCCGTGAGTTAGAGGAGAAACATAGACTTAGTTCCACTTGTTATTAAATATGAACATTCAGAATGTGAAATTGACAGGATCGATACCACTGATGGATATTTGTGCAATGATGATCAGGTAGTAATCTTGTAACATTATCTTAAACAGGTTCACGCCGGTGAACACACAGAAATACCGAACATGAAATACTCTGCTCACTCACCAGGAACTCCAATGACGGCAATGAACACGTACAATATTTTCTCCACACTGATATATGCATCAAACATTGCAGACATTTTCCCTGGTCAGTGATTTGTCTCTTTGTGCGACAGCCGATCTCTTGGAATGAAATGCTAAGGCAGCGCATGCCTGGGGTTTTAAAGCCATTTAGAAATTCCACAGGGACAGATTTCAACAGATTGAAAAATAAAGGTTTTAAAATTATTTACAAACCAATTACGTCAGACAGGTGCAATCCCTGAGATTACAGATTGTGATTAAATTAATGAATAATGTTTAGATCATTTGTGGGAGTTAGTTTGTTACAACAAATGTGAACCGTCCGAGGTGTCTTATCAATTAAATGTACTTCCACTGTAAATATGTACTTCAAAGGAACCAGTTGTCTGACACAGACTATTGAAGTAAATATGTCACTGTGCCTTTGAAATTGTCCTGAATCACCTACTGTTCTATTCTCTTCAAGAGAATGTAGTTTGTGTTTGTGGGACTCCTGTGAGAGGGCCTGTGAAGAAAATGTTTGTGTTGATGAATAAAGACAATTTCATATCCACTAAATCCTCCATCTGCTTCAGAGACTTAGTCACACACAGATCCTTTGGGGGCTCATCCAGGACCAAATCCTAACCCGAGCACATGCCATGAAATTGAGCAGTCTAGTGGGGGGGGGGGGGGTGTTTTAATCATGTCACTCCGTATGTGTCAAAGAGCACGGCTGGATTTGCGGATGACGTGCAGTTTTGAGTGTGTGTGTGTGTGTGTGTGTGTGTGTGTGTGTGTGTGTGTGTGTGTGTGTGTGTGTGTGTGTGTGTGTGTGTGCGTTTTGACCCAATGTCTCTGCCTGTGATTTGTTTGAAAAGAACACAGCTGAGAGCTGTAGAGGCGGATAAAGTGTGTGTGTGTGTGTGTGTGTGTGTGTGTGTGTGTGTGTGTGTGTGTGTCTATGAGTGTTAGTGTGCGTCCGTTTGTTTCTGTGTCTGTGTCTCTGCTTGTCCCTGCCTGACTGTACACGTGCCCGTACAGCTCCAATTCAGTTCATCCGCCTTGGTTCAGCCCCTTCCCATCTGTCTCCGCAATGCAGATATTCTCGATCTCTCATTTCAAACACTTCACGAAATGGCCGCTGAACCGTAACAAAGCGAGAACAGAGGCCAAATTTCAAATTGCATTTATTATTCATGTATGTAGAAATAAAACAACCTTGAGACTCGTCACAGCTCCATTTCGGCAGACACCCCCACATGACATTAGATTATCCCGGAGCAAGAATCATTTCAAGCAGTTAACAAAAACAATGAAACATGAAAAACATGTAAAAACAAGAACAGAGGTAAAAGTTCATACGGAATTAATCCTGAGTTCTGACTCACCTCTAAATCCACCGGGTCCGCAAACCAGTGCTCACCCCCGAATCCGCCAAATCTGTGCTCACTGGCAAAACATAATTCAACCCTCAAATCAGTGTACACCCCAAAAGCAACCGAAACCCGGAGATTCACTACACTCACACGTTCTCTGACTTACCCCTAAATCCGTGCGCATCCGCAAAACAACATTCGCCGCCAAATCCGTATGCACCCCCAGAGTCACCGACAGTTCCCGAATAAGCGCGCATCCGCAAATCCAAGCGGACCCAAAATCCGTGCGCACACCTACACATTACACTCTCACAGAGCAGGATTCACTTCAACTACTTTACAAAATAGCTGCGTCCGCCTTAAAAATAGCAAGAACATGGCGAACACACGCCCACATACATATTTCTCGCATAATCTTCGCACCTCAACAAACCCATCAATGAAACAACCTTGAGATTCGAGAACATCCGAATCCACCGGGATTCCCAAATCTGCGCTAATCTGCAAATCTGTGTGTTCTCCCAAAACTGTGCACACCCGCAAAGCCGCATGCAAACCACAACTGAATGTTCGCTCCCAAATCAGTGTGCTCACCCCCAAACCTGCCAACGCTCCCAGATCCACCTACATCCCCAGATTCATGCACACCCCCAAACCTGTCGACACTCCCAAATCCACCCACATACTCAGATTCGTGCGCACCCCAAACCTGCGGACTCTCCCAAATCCACCTACATACCCAAATCCGTGCGCACCCCAAACCTGCCGACACTCCCAAATCCACCTACATACCCAGATCCGTGCGCACCCCAAACCTGCCGACACTCCCAAATCCACCTACATACCCAGATCCGTGCGCACCCCAAAACTGCCGACTCTCCCAAATCCACTTACATACCCAACAACTCAAGCCCGCCTATTCTCCACTTGCACATTAGACCATTACAGAGCAAGAATCACTTCAAACTAATCACAAAAAGCTGCCTCCACCTTAAATCAAAAAGCAAGAACAGAAAAAAGTGTATTTGTTATTAAATTATCTGTAAATGAACTAATCTTGAGAATCATCACACCCCTAAATCAAAGGGCACCCCAATCTGTGTGCATCCTCATATCCACCGAGATACCCAATACTTTGCAGTGCCTGAAATAGATTTGCATTGCCAAATTGCTGCCCCCATCTTAAAATGTTAGAAGTTCATGATGTGTTCGTTATTAATGTATATTTGTGTGTCTGCATCTCTGAGTGTTTTTATGAGTTCGCGTGTGTGTCTTTGTGACAGAGAGTAGCTAGTAGACAACGCTGGCGCTTTGTCGCGACGGCTTGGCTACTGAGAACACTTGGCTCGGACAACAGAGGGATGAGTGTACACTGGTTCGGGGAAGTATATAGCATTGTATTGTCTGTAAGGGATTCAGCACTATCATGGGTTTAACTCTGAGGAGTTTGAACAGGGAATGAAAGAGTAAACCTTTAAGGAGCGTTTACATAAGAACATAAGAGATAGGAGCAGGAGTAGGCCAATCGGCACCTCAAGCCTGCTCCGCCATTCAACATGAACATGGCAGATCCAATCTTAACTCTAGTTATCACCGAATCCCACAAGGCAACAGTGCCAAACAACAGGGCACCATGCCGCCGATTTTATTTTATTATTCATCCCACCCAAACCCATGTGAACACCGAGGGAAAAAAGAAGATTTGCCAATTGAGGAGAAAAAATCTGGAAAATTCCTCTCCGACCCATCCAGGCTATCGAAAACTGGCCCAGAAGCTCACAAGGCTAATCTAAACCTAGCCTCATGGCCACTTACCTACTCGCTCACCATATCCCCTAATGCAATTTTTATCCAGAAAAATGTCTATCTCCGTTTTGAATTTATTGAGTGTAATAGTTCCACAGCCCTCTGGGGCAAAAAATTCCACAGCCCCACTACCCTCCAAGTGAAGAAATTTCTCCTCATCTGAGTCCTGGAACGGCATCACGTTATTTTAAGATTATGCCCCCTAGTCCTAGTATCACCCATCATTGGGAACATTCTTGCCGCATCCACACGATCAAGCCTCTTCACAATCTTATATGTTTCAATAAGATCGCCTCCCATTCTTCGGAACTCCAATGAGTAGAGTCCCAATCTACTCAACCTCTCATCATACATCAACCCACCCATCCCCGGAATTAACCTAGTGAACCTTCTCTGCACTGCTTCGAGAGCCAGTATGTCCTTTCTTAAATATGGACACCAGAACTGCACGCAGTACTCCAGGTGTTGTCTTACCAATACCCGGTACAACTGCAGTAAGACCTCCCTGTTCTTATACTCCATCCCCCTAGCAATAAAATCCAGCATTCCATTGGCCTTCTTGACCAGCTGCTGCACTTGCATACTAACTTTTTTTGTTTCCTGCAACAGGACCCCCAGATCCCTTTGCATAGAAGCACTTTCCAGTTTCTCTCCATTTAGATAATAACGTGCTCTATTATTTTCCTGCCAAAGTACAATACCTCTCACTTGTCAGTATTAAATTTCACCTGCCAAATGTCTGCCCAATCCCTCAGCCTATCTATGACCCCCTGCAGGGTTTCAATGTCCTCCGCACTCATTACACTCCCTCCCATCTTTGTGCCATCAGCAAACCTAGTCCCTTTCTCCAAATAATTAATATAGATTGTAAAGATTTGGGGTCCCAAGACCGACCCCTGCGGAACACCACTAGTCACCAACTGTCAGTCTGAGAATAAACCATTTATCCCAACTCGCTGTTTTCTGTTAGAAAGCCAATCCTCCAACCATGCCAGAATATTATCCCCAATCCCATGATTTTTTTTTTACTTTCTCAGTAATAATCTTTGGTGTGGCACCTTGTCAAATGCCTTCTGGAAATCCAAATACACCACATCCACTGGTTCCCTTTTATCTACCCTATATGTTATGTCCTCAAGGAACTCCAACAAATTTATCAAACATGACTTCCCTTTTGTAAAGCCATGCTGACATTGTCCTATTACACCATGTTTATCCAAATGCCCTGTTACTGTTTCCTTAATTATCGATTCCAACATTTTGCCAACCACAGATGTTAGGCTAACTGGCCTATAATTCCCAGCCTTCTGTCTATTGCCCTTTTTAAATAAAGGTGTTACATTAGCATTTTTCCAATCTGCTGGGACCATTGCCGAGTCCAGCGAGTTTTGAAAAATTATCACTAATGCATCCACAATCCCGACAGCCACTTCCCTTAAGAACCTAGGATGCAAGCCATCGGGTTCAGGGGATTTATCCACCTTCAGTCCCATTAATTTATCAAGTCCCATTTCCTTGGTGATTTGAATCGTAGTTAGCTTCTCTCCCCCAAGAGCCCCCTGTTTATCCAGTGTTGGGATATTTTGGCTGTCCTCTACTGTAAAAACTGATACAAAATATTTGTTCAGCGTTTCCGCCATCTCCATGTCCCCTACCATTAATTTCCCAGTCTCATCTTCTAGGGGATCAACATTTACTTTAGCCACCCTTTTTCTTTTTATGTAACTATAAAAACTCTTACTATCTGCTTTTATGTTTTTCGCCAATTTACTTTCATAATCTATCTTCCCCTTCTTAATCAATCTTTTTTCTTATTTGCTGCGGATCTTTAAAAGCTTCTCGATCTTCAATCTTCCCACTAGATTTAGCTACTTTATATAACTTTCTTTTTAGTCGTATACTTTGCTTTATTTCTTTACTTAGCCACAGATAACTATGTTTTTCTTTTACACCCTTTTTTCTTCAGTGGAATATATTCTTCTTGATAGTTGTAAAATAACTCCATAAATATACACCACCGATCAAGTACCGATCTACCGTTTAATCTATTTTCTCAATCCATCTTAAGCAATTCCGCTCTCATGCCATCATAGTCTCCTTTATTTAAGCTCAGTACGCTTGTTTGAGATCCAACCCTCTCATCCTCTAATTGAATATGGAACTCGACCATGTTATGATAACTCAGTCCAAGGGGATCCTTTACAAGGACATTTTTTATTAGTCCTGTCTCATTACAGAGGGCCGGATCTAAGACTGCTTGCCCCCTTGTCGGCTCAGTAACGTATTGTTCAAGGAACCCATCCCAAATACACTCAATAAACTCTTCTTCAAGGCTGCCGTGTCCGACTTGATTAGTCCAGTCAATATGAAAGTTAAAATCCCCCATAATTATAGCTGTTCCCTTATTACAAGCCCCAACTATTTCCTGATTTATGCTCCGATCAACTGAGTTACAGCTGCTTGGAGGCCTATAGTCTACTCCCACCACTGCTTTTTTCCCTTTACTATTTCTTATTCCTACCCAAATTGTTTCGTTATCCTGATCCTTTGAGCCAATATCATTTTGCTTTATTGCAGTGATTTCTTGTTTTATTAACATAGCCACCCCACCTCCTTTTCCTTCTTGCCTGTCTTTCCTAATTATCGAAATGTATGTTTAACTCCCAGTCCTGGTCACCCTGCAGCCATGTTTCCGTAATTGCCACAATATCATAACCATACATTATTTGTACCGTCAACTCATCAATTTTATTCCTAATACGACATGCATTCAAATATATTTGACATTTATTTCATACCTTTTCCTTTTGTACAATTTTACGCTTATCTCCGTACATTCTTTCCCATCCTGACACACTCTGTCTTTTTATTCCTCCACTTTTAACTACATCCATTAACTTCTCCATTGTCTTTTTAATCATTTGCTCTCCAGAATCCTCCCCCCCCCCCACTAATTATTTTTCTGGGTGAAACAAGAGGTAGAAACCCTATAACCATATAACCTTGTAAGAATTACAGCACGGAAACAGGCCATCTCGGCCCTTCTTGTCCGTGCCGAACGCTTACTCTCACCTCGTTCCACCTACTGCACTCAGCCGATAACGTGCGCTCTTGCATGGGGTGGAACCGATCTCGGTGTCCACAAACACGGGAGAGTTTCCCCTTCGATGTCTCGGTGAGTCTGTTTCGGCGATATTTGAAGTGGCAGAAGAAAAGCGTTTTGCTGCCAGCGAGCGAGAGAAGAGATGAGAACATGACTACAATCCCCAGAAATCCCCGCGGACTCGCAAGTTCGGCAGTTGCCGCCGACTGAGGGCGTTGCCCCACTGGAGTTGTAGTCGCGTCGCAGCGTGTGTAGGTGAATATGTGCGGCAGTTCAGATGAGCATAATTTCTGTCATTTGTATGCTGTTGGCTAGGAACTTGGGACCATAAGTTCTCAGAGAATGTGGTGTCCTGCATCGGTATGTTGCATTGAGGGGGGAACGGACGGTAGGAGAAACGAACCATTGTGTAAAAAGGGTGTGTAAAATCTGGTTAAGAAGAAAAGAGAATCTTCCAGAAGGTTCAAAACACTCGGTACTGTTAGAGCTCCAGAGAAGTACAATGTTGCCAGCAAGGCGCTCAAGAATGAAATGTTGACAGCTAGAAGCTGGCATGAGTAGCCCTGACGAGCAGGATTAAGGAAAACCGCATGGCATGAAGAGAAAGAGGATGAGCCGTACGACAACAGGACCAATCAGGTGCGATAGTGGAAGAGTGTGCATGGAGTTCGAGCGGGAAGCACGGAGACTTAATAAATACTTTGCTTCAATATTTACTGGGGGAAAAGGACCTTGGTAATTGTGGGGATGACTTACAGCGGACTGAAACGTCATTAAGAAACAGGACCTGCTGGAGATTTTCAATGGTATTAATTTCAATGAGCCGCCGGGACTGAATGAGATGTACCCCATGCTATGGTGGGAAAGATGAGCCTCTGTCATCAACAGGTACGGGAGAACTGCCAGAGGATTGGGAAGTTGCAAATGTTGTTTTTTTTTGTTCTTGTTCAAGAAAGGGAGTAGAGATTATCGAGGCAACTTTTGACAAGTGAATCCTCTTTCTTTTGGGGGTTTGTTGTTGGCAAAAATCCTGAGAGGCAGGATTTATGAGAAGTTGTAGAGATATATTCTGATTAATGATCGTCAGCATACCTTTTTCAAGGCCAGGTCGTGCCTCACGAAATTGATAGAGGTATTTGAGGATGCAACAAAACATATTGCTGAAAGTAGAACAGTGGATGCAGTGTATATGGACTTCAGTCTGGCATTTGATAAGGTTCCACTTTCAAGGCTCATTCAGAAGGAAAGGCGGCATGGGATCCAAGGAGACCTTGCTATGTGGATCCAGAATTTGCTTGCCCACATAAGTCAAAGGGTGGTTATGGATGTTTGGTATTCTGCATTAAAGACGGTTCGACGTCGAACTGTTTTGGGATCCCTGCTCTTTGTGATTTTTATAGATGACTTGGCTGAGGAAGTAGCAGGGTGAGTTAGTAAGTTCGCTGATGACAAAAAGGTTGGGAGTGTCGAGGATGTTCTGGTTGTCTGGTCTTTCAGCGGGACATACATGGAATGCAGCACTGGGCTGAGAAGTGGTAGATGTTGTTCAAACCAGGTAAGTGTGGTGGCTCATTTCAGCAGGTCATATTTCAAGACAGAATATAATATTAATGGTATGACTTTCGGCGGTGTGGAGTATCAGTGAAATGTTGAGGTTCATGTCCATGGGACACTGAAAGCTGCTGCGCAGGTTGACAGTGTTGTTAAGAAGGCGTCTGGTGTGATGTTTCATCAAACTTGGGATTCCGTTCAAGAGCCGTGAGGCGATGTTAAATCTACGTGAGATCTGGGTCAGAACCCACGGAGCACGTGTTCAGTTTTGGTCACCTCACTGCAGGAAGGATGCGGATACTGTTCGGAGATTGCAAAGGATCTTTGCAGGGATGTTGACTGGGTTGCAGAGCGTGTCTTACTGGAATATTTTGAATGAATTTTGTTTTTTCTCTTTGGAGTGACGTAGGATGAGAGGTGACCTCACTGAGGTTAAACGATAATGAGATGCATTCATCTTGTGGATAGCCGCGAGATTTCATCCCAGACCTGAAATGGCTGACACGAGGTGGCATAGTTTTAAGGTGATGTACTTTCCTGTGTTAGCGAGACAACAGCTGAAGGACTGTGTACATCTCCGACCCATCGCCTAGGGCGGAGATGATTAGCCTAGAAAGGTGCAGTAACGATTCACGACTTTGTTGCCGGGGTCGCAAGCATCTGCTCAGAAAGTGACAGCATAGTGACTGTGCACTGATCCCAAAACTGAGGGTGACGCAACACTAATACTCCCCTCCGCCACCAGAGGCCCCACGGTCACAATGAAATTGTACAGTAATGTAAAGGGTGACAAATGACAGAATTTGTTCATGATAACAACTTGCTTCATTGACGACAACCTTATGGAACTACAACTCCTGTCGGACACCGCTCTCAATCGGCGGCAGTTGTCGTACTATCGAGACTACGGGGCCGTTTGGGAGTTGTAGTCATATGTTTTGACTCCTCGATCGCTCACTGCAAAACTCGTTACCTCAGCCACCACAAGAAAGGCTGGAACGGACTTACTGAAGCGTCCAAGGAGAAGTCTGCCGGTCCTTGAGAACGCCGAAGCGGGCGATCGCCGAAAGCAGCAATTCGCTGAACTCCCCATGGCGATGGAGCAGAAGAGGAGGCGCTGAGTATGGGGTTGATCTGCACCCAGCCTGTCGTACCTCAGATTAACCTCTGTCCCCTGCTGTCTCTGGCTAGTGCCTGTCGGCCAAATGCTACCTCACAGGATGATTAGTTAATATGAACGACAGTTACTCTTGCAAAGTATTCATGCGAATGCTGTTAAACCGTTCCCGGTCACAGAACAGACTGCGACGGCAGTGGATATACGTCGACATCACAGTTTCCTCGCTAAAATGCTTCACTGCTGGATAAAATGAAGTTCGTGATGTTTATAGCAGGTGTGGTGCATTGTACTGTTCAGACTTCTCGTCCGACTGAGGAAATTAAAAAAAAATACTTTGAAATCTGCAGAAAGGTGTCTTGGTGTAACTGGTGTTATATGGGAAGCTGTACATGAAGCTCTTATGGTGGGGGTGAGTTTTTCTATATGGGAAGCTGTACATGAAGCTCTTATGGTGGGGTGAGGTTATCTATATGGGAAGCTGTACATGAAGCTCTTATGGTGGGGGGTGAGGTTATCTATATGGGAAGCTGTACATGAAGCTCTTATGGTGGGGTGAGGTTATCTATATGGGAAGCTGTACATGAAGCTCTTATGGTGGGGTGAGGTTATCTATATGGGAAGCTGTACATGAAGCTCTTATGGTGGGGTGAGGTTATCTATATGGGAAGCTGTACATGAAGCTCTTATGGTGGGGTGAGGTTATCTATATGGGAAGCTGTACATGAAGCTCATGGTGGGGGTGAGGTTATCTATATGGGAAGCTGTACATGAAGCTCATGGTGGGGGTGAGGTTATCTATATGGGAAGCTGTACATGAAGCTCTTATGGGGGGGGGTGAGGTTATCTATATGGGAAGCTGTACATGAAGCTCTTATGGGGGGGTGAGGTTATCTATATGGGAAGCTGTACATGAAGCTCTTATTGGCGGGGGGGTGAGGTTATCTATATGGGAAGCTGTACATGAAGCTCTTATGGTGGGGTGAGGTTATCTATACCCCTGTCTATGTCGGAAGGTACATTGTGAGGTTGAAATATTGCAGTGGAATGCGGAAAGACTGAACTCTCATGGTCAAGACCTTAAAAGTTCATTAGTGATATGTCAAATCCTCCATATTACGTGTATTGAGGAATTACGTTTGCTGACACAAAATTTAATGTTCATAGCCATTATGAAACTGCTTTAGATTTAACTCCAGCTTGGAGCATGCAGTGTAGAAAATGTATGTGAGATGTTATAGGTTGCGAAACATTGGGGAGTGATCATTTTCCAGTCTTTATAAACTTGAGTTCGGATTTATATCAGGAACCGGATACCACTTTCAGACGATGCCATTTTTGGTAAAGCAGGTTGGAAGTTTTAACAATATTTTATGTGATGAACGTCTGTCAGGCTGAATGATGAAGATGTTGTGGAATTTTTAAGGAGGGAGTGTGTTGTGTGCAGATTTCAACACACAGTTCACTGTATTTTGTTTGCGGAGAGATGTTAATGGTTTGATTGAAGAAGAGTTTCTCAACTTGTCGTCGGAATGGATACGAGTTTTAATGTTCATAGTAGTCCTGGAACTTCTACATAATATTGAGCATCCTGTGTGTATTTGCCATGAAATGTTATGTCACGTTATTCAGCCAACTCCGTTGGAAGTGATTCCAATTACAAACAGAATTAATAGGACAAATGTTGTACCATGGCAGTCTAAGGATTGCAAAAGCCATTCAGGGAGAGAAATAGTGCGAGTACGAAATTTAAGTAATGTCAATCTCCATGTGACCTTATTAGATATAAAAGTGTAGAGGTCGTGGGAAAACTGATTAAGCTTTTGAAAAATATTTACTGGGGTTAATTTTATGATAATTTTGGAAGTGATATTAAACCTTGTGATTTGAAAAGTGATATGAAATCAAAAGAGATGGTTGTTGACTTCAGGTGGGCACGGAGCACAACTCCCCACTGAACATTGACGGCTGCTCGGTAGAGATCGTTAAGAGTATCAAATTCATTGGTGTTCACTTGACGGAGAATCTCACCTGGTCCCTCAACACCAGCTCCATAGCAAAGAAAGCCCAGCAGCGTCTCTACTTTTTGCGAAGGACGGGGAAAGTCCATCTCCCACCCCCCATCGTCATCACATTCTACAGCGGTTGTATTGAGAGTGTCCTGAGCAACTGCTGCACTGCCTGGATCGGAAATTTCACCATCTCGGACCGCAGGACCCTACAGCAGATAGTGAGGTCAGCTGAGAAGATCATCGGGGTCTCTTTTCCCGCCATCACGGACATTTACACTACACGCCGCATCCGCAAAGGAAACAGCATTATGAAGGACCCCATGCACCCCTCATACAATCTCTTCTCCCTCCTGCCGTCTGGGAAAAGGCTCCGAAGCATTTGGGCTCTTACGACCAGACTATGCAACAGTTTTTCCCCCAAGCTATCAGACTCCTCAATACCCGAATCCTGGACTGACGCCTTGCCCTACTGTCCTGTTAATTATTTACTTAAATGCCGACACTGTTTGAGTGCACTTTATGCAGTCCAGCGTAGGTCTGGAGTCTAGTGTAGCTGTGTTTTATTACGTAGTTCAGTCTAGTTTTTGTACTGTGTCATGTGAACCATGGTCCTGAAAAACGTCTTCTCCTTTTTACTATGCACGGTACCAGTAGTTATGGTTGAAATAACAATAAAAGTTGACTTGACTTGACTTGACTTGCGATGCGTGGGAATGATTACTCAACTGGGGGAATTCGTAGGGGTCATAATATTCCAGTATTGACTGATGAGTGTAAAACGATTTTCACTGAAATATGGAAGTTGTGTTCCTGGCTGGGTTATTTGCTGTGATTCATAATCCAGATAATTGAAATGGTAGAATCAGGTTCTAAATGAATACCCTGAGAGGTTGGATCAGCGGCAGCAAAGATAGTATCACTGGTGTAGAGATTGCTTTCTGTGAATTTAAGAAGTTTATTGTTAATGCAGGGAGCACACACAAATTCTGGAGGACCTCAGCTAGCCAGGCAGCATTTCAGATTTCAGTCCACATTTTGGGCCGAAACACTTCAGCAGAACGGAAAGGAAACAAATGGCCTGCTGAGTTCCCCCAGCATTTTATGGGTGTTTTGCTTGGATTTCCAGCAACTTTAACTTTTTTTTTCCTATTTATGGTTGGATTTTTTAAATGCAGGTGAAACTTCACCAGGAATGGATGATGTATTTTTATATGTTTAGACTTTTGACTGACAGCTCTATTTCTATAATCTCATTTTGTGCCGAATTTCGAGGTTAGGACATTTTCCTTCCTCTTGGAAAATGGCAGTAGTGGTGTCTAGTCTCCAAATCCCATCGGATCGTTTTAGTTATAGGCCTCTATCGTTAATGTCCCGTTACTGTAAGTTTATGGAACGTTCGGCCGTCGAGCTGTTGAATTATATTTTGGATAAAAGAAGCGACATATGACAAAGGATTCAGTTTTATGTTTGGAAGGTAATATTAGGAAAGCAGAGATAAATAAAGATGTTGTACTAGCAGTAAGTTGAAAAGAAGTAAGATATTTATGGAAGGAATGATTTTTAATTAAATGAAAATTAGGATTGAGAGGTAGAGTGTATAATATTAACTTGAGTTTTTTTTTTATTTGGACTCCCTGTGCTGGTACGGGTAGACAAATTACATGCGTATTTCAATGTTGTGGGATCGGGACCCCGCAAGGCAGTATTTGTAACCCTTTGTTATGTAATATTATGACTTATGATTCTTTCTCTGAGATAGGCACAGGGGTGTGTCAATAACTCTCTGCAGATGATGAAGCTTTTGGATTAAAGGTTAAAAAATGTTATTGTATATTGTTGCAATTAGCAATTAATCAGCTTGACCAATGGGAAAATGGATCAGGATTTGAGCTTACAGCAGCGAAAGTACAAGTTATGTGTTTTATAGAATGGGTTTGATAGGCCTGCGTTTTGATATGAAATTATCTGGTCAAACTCTAGAGGGCGTGCCAGTGGCAAGATTCCTGTAATTTGGATGGATAATAAGCTGACTTGGAAGAACCACATCAATAAAATAATTGAAAATTATAAAAGGGCATTAAATATTCATAGCTCTCTATCTGGGTATTCTGAAATGCTGCACGAACATCTTTGTTAACATATTCAATTTGTTTAATTCAATCTGTTCTTCATTATGGCTGTGTGGCTTATGTAGCAGCTTCATGTTCAACTTTAATATGTTTTGTTGAGGGGACGTCACGTGATGACGTAGGATCGAGACGCTGGAATCCAGCCCTCCCGTAAAAAAGTTAATAAATCAATGTCTAAGTGAAGAAAAGTTAATTAATACTTTTTTAAGGTTACTTATAAACTAGTCCGGATTGTTTTAAGCTATGCCTCATAAACAGAGGACGAAGAAAACTGCTACCGCGAAGACCGCTCAAGTTGGAACAGAATCAAGGCCTACTTCTACCGAAGAACCGCGGACTCAGGTACAACACACCACCGGTGAAACAGAAAAGGAGACTGCGGCAGCATCGGCCATTTCTAAAGGGAAAGATCAACGAGAACTGCGCAAGCGTAAAGGAACGAGCATGCGCAAAAGAGAACAACCAGAACTACAAATCCCAGCAACGACTGAAACCGACAGTGAAAGTGAGTCTGAGAGAGAGACGGACTCTCTGGAAAAATCAGATGAAGATGGAGAAGACGAAAGTTCCTCTGAAAGTACAAAAAAGACTTTGAGGCAAATAATGCATAAATTAAAGGCATTAAAAGTAATTAAAAGTAACCAAAAAGTAATGACACAAAAAATAGCAAACATGGAGGCTATGTTTGATAAAATGACAAAGAAACAGGAAAAAATGGAAAAGAAAATTATAGATTTGGACGTCAGAATGGAAGATATGGAGGGAAGAATGAAGAAGATGGAAGATGATAATGACGCCTGGACATCAGAAAGAAAACAACTCGTGGGAAAAATTGATAAACTTGAAAATTTTAGTAGACGCAACAATATTAAAATTGTTGGACTTAAAGAAGGTACCGAAGGAGAAGACCCAATAAATTTTTTTCAAAAATGGATTCCTGAAAAATTGGAAATGGGAGAAGAACCTTTAATTGAGATTGAAAGGGTGCACAGAGTTTTAAGACCAAGATCTCAAGATGATCAAAATCCGCGATCAATTTTGATAAGATGTTTAAGATACCAGGATAAAGAAAAGATTTTGAGGGCGGCAGCCCAGGGTGCTAAAAGAAGAAAAGGTCCGTTGATGATAGCTGAGAAACCAGTTCTTTTTTATCCTGATATAAGTTATAACCTTTTGAAGAGAAAGAAAGAATTTAACCCAGCTAAAAAGGTTTTGTGGGAAAAAGGTTATAAGTTTTCAATGCGTCACCCAGCAACACTGATAATTTTTTTGGAGGAAGGAAAAAGATTTTTTTCTGACTATCAAGATGCGGAGGTGTTTGCACAAAGACTTCCATCTATTCGTTGATTAAAAGCGGAGATTTCTAAATGTAATGGTTAAAGACGAAGACAGAGAAAGTAAATGGAACTGATGGACATTTAAGGACGATATAAGGGAGAAAAGTAATATTTTAGAAATATTAATTGAGAATGGTATGTTTTTTTTTATATATATATATCTTTCATGTTGCGGGGGGGCTGGGGAGCTTTGAATCGGTTACTACGGGATTCACGTGTGTAATCATGGCGATTGCCATGACCCGTACAATAGAGGGGGGTAATGTTGTGTTTTTTTTTCACAACATTAGTAGGGGGGTATTTTGTTTTTTTCTTTATTTTCTATTTTTCTTCTATTCTTTTGCCTGGATGATTGGTGGGGACACACATAGCAACATGGAGACTTCTAAAAAGATTTCCCAGGATATAATGAGAGTTGAAAGATTAGGTATTATTATAGATTGGAGTAACATAAATAAAAATAATGACTAATTTATTGAATTTTTTAAGTTTTAATGTTAATGGGCTTAATGGACCAATAAAAAGAAAAAGAATTTTAACATACATTAAAAAAATGAAAATAGATATAGCTTTCTTACAAGAAACTCATTTAACGGATATAGAACATCAGAAATTAAAAAGAGACTGGGTTGGAAATGTTATTGCAGCTTCATTTAACTCAAAGGCAAGAGGAGTTGCAATTTTGGTTTGTTTCCGATGTAACCAGGAAACTGGTACTTTTTTACATTCGACATGGTCTTGCTCTAAAATTCAACCTTTTTGGACAAATTTAAGACTTTTACTGGAACAAATTACAGGAACACAATTTCCTCATAATCCAATATTATTTTTACTAGGTGATATTGAAGGGATAAAACCGAAACTCAAACTAAATAAGTATCAGAAAGAATTTATAAAAATTGCACTGGCAGTAGCCAAAAAAGCTATTGCAGTCACTTGGAAATCGGATACACATTTAAGTATAGATTCTTGGAAGAAAGAAATCTATGGTTGTATTCCATTAGAAAAAATTATTTATAATTTAAGAGATAAATATGAAACATTTTTGAAAATTTGGAGCCCTTATTTACAAAAGACAGGATTAAATATATAGATGCTTTTAAGATGAAACAATTGGTTATTAGGGGAAAGAAATAAATATACATATTAAAATTATTACGAACTCCATGGAGCATGTGGAGATCTTCCAACCACCAGGCATTCTTTCTTTCTTTCTTTCTTTTTTTTCTAAGGGGTAGTTAGGGGGGAGGGGTTAAGGGGAGGGGGTATGGGTTATATACATTGTTTTTTTTCATACTTTGTAATCATTTAAAAATGCAATAAAAAATTATTTAAAAAAAAAAAAAAAAAAATATGTTTTGTTGAGATGCAAGCATTAAGATTTTATAGTGGTGCAGTAAGGTCGTCCCATACTTTGGCTTCACTAAAGCAATTACGGAGATTGCAGTAAATGTTAACACACTGGATTGATTTGGCGGGCACAGCAATGATCATAGTGTGAAGTTGTGTTAGAGGACTGTTGGCAAAATCACACTAAGTGTGTCTTTAGTTTTAGGTGGCTGGGATCTTATCACTGGGAAGGTGGGATTGCCGGATGACGAAATATGCCGCCTATCTCTTTCTCTGTAACATACACTTTTCTGATTATGATTAATTCGGTATAATAAAGTTGAAGGATTCTGTTATGCCTGAAAGCTGTTGGTTCATCAGTATATTTTGGAAAATTGTTAATATATGTTAACCATTTCTTCAGACTATTCAGAAGTTAATTTAACTGTGAGTGTGAAATTTGCTGTGGCTGGTTTTGTGCCTGAGTTACAGGTAGCGATAAGGAAACCACTTACCAACCGTCGATCAGGATATACAACAGAACTAGTTATCATCATTTTAGGCTTACAGTGGATCGAGCAAATTTGTCCATGTAAAGTTGTAATTTGTTCAGATTCCCTTTCGTTTTGTTGAGTCTAAAAAAAATTATTTTCGCAGTCAGTCAGATATGCTATTGGAAACTTATCAAAAATCATCTCGTGCTCAAAGTATTGCTTTACTGTCCACTTCTTACGGGGCCTTGCACATAGAGGTTTCGTTGCAAAAGCTGTTAAAATATCTACTGTGGACAAAGACGTTCCATTAAGCAAATAAGAAGCTAAGTGGTCGAGCGGTCGATGCGATTAACATTCGTGGGCTGATGGGCATAAAAGCGACACCTTTACAGAGTACAGAACTGCTATGTTTACGAGGGAAAGGGGTTAAACAAGAAGGGAAGGAATTATATTGACATGATATAGAATTATACAAACAATACTTAGTTGTTCCTTGTTTCGGGCTGGAAAACATAATTATCAGCCGTGTAGGTTTTATCATTGTGAAACAGTTAAACACGTTATTTAGTCTGAAGCATATCAAGTAGAAAGACACCAAATCCAGGATCATTGCAAACTTTGGCTGTAAGAGTTTTCATTTAAATACTTCCTGAAGTTAGGGTTGTAATGTAATTTAATTCAACGAATTATGTTTTAGTACATACTATCTATAGGATTTTAAGGGGAATTTAGCTTTCAACAGAAAAAAAATGTAGCAGCGAAGGTTTTATTTCCCAGTTCTCTATACGACACTGCAGTCCAGTTAATGGCAGGATGCGCTTTTAAGTTGGAGTGTCGTTTATCCTAAATCCCGCCCAGTTTCTTCACCTTAGCAAATTTATTCGAAGGCAAAGAGGTGACTGTTGTGAATGACATTGGATAAGCCAATCAGCGTCAGACTAGACCGCGCCCTGCGGTCAGGAGGTCATGTTCGGTTGCAATATTGGTCGAGCGGGAATGGGAACAGATGGACATTTCCACTGACCAGTGTGGGGCGGTATTCCGCAGTAGTCCTTTGACAGCCATCTTGCGTGCCCATTGAGGAAGTGAGTCTCCAGGACGGTGCGTTGCCCCTCCCCCACGCTCACTATAAGACCATAAGAGAGTAGAATTAGAGCCTCTGGCCCATCGAGTCTGCTCCGCATTCAATCATGGCTGATCTTTTATTTTCTCCTCCTCAGCCAGGAACTGGAGCGGAATGGAGACACTGCGGCCGCCTCTGGCTCACCCTCAGCAAGTGGCTTTATTAATGAACTAAAGCACCGAGGAGACCGGATATTTCACCGGCTCATCACCTGATTTTAGACTGAGTCACCGCGTAAATAAATATGTTCGCGCAGCAGCTGAAATCCCGCAGCAAAACCCCGCCGGAGATCCGTTCAGGATCATTGGAATCGTCTCGTAATCCACAGGAGGATGAAATTTCCGTAGAGGGTGGAGTAAATCTATAGACCTCCTCCTGCTCTACATGTCCGGGTCACTTGCTCTGAGAATTCAGCCCCTTAAGGATCTCGATTGACCTCCTCCCGATCGTCGCTGGCCTTCGGACCCTCGCTCCAAGTCCGCTCCGTCCGGCAGTCCACCAACTCTCTCAATTCGCGTCTTCTCTCCTCATCTATCCCCGGCAAAAGACCGCAGGAAACTCTCCTCCAGACTCACAAGAACGAATAACAGCATTCCAAAGCCCGTTATCTGTCGTCAGAACCTAAACAAACAATTCCAACAGCAATGAAACATCACAGCGTGTTACACTGTACTCCCACCCCGCCCCACCAAATTTAGTCATGTCCTCATGACCTTGGGATACTTCGCCAACCCTTCCTGAAAAACACAATGCCCCATTCCAGGTGTATAATGCGGTGGCATAGCTCCCCAAAACGGTAGGGGTTACACTCTGTTACCCTGGTGCTACGTAGGCCAGTACACCCGGTGGTCTTCTAATTCTCTGAGACCTCCGCAAACACTTACCTAACTATTCAGGTTCAGACACTACTGTGGATACTTCCGGTCTATGTGGATACTTCCGGTCTACTTGGCCCACTCTATCACTCGTGCCCACCTGCAAAGTTGGAACCCCCTGTCCCGTGGCCAAATTCCTCTTCCTCCCCTGCAGAGCCCCGCTGTAACCTCGGCTGCCCACAGATAGACCGCGCCCACTTCACCTCATGCAACGGGAGAAGGTCTGGGAGTCTCTTCCTCTGTCGATGGGGAGTTAACAAAAGGCAGCATGTACCACACATCCGGGACCTCATTCTCCGAATAAGTATCCCTCTCAGGGGTGGGGTCTGGCCTAACTTCGACTGTCGGCGACCTTGTAGTTCCCCTTTCCGCAGAGTCCTCTTATCAGTTGGGGGCTCCAAGCCAGGTTCTGGAGGCACCTGCGCCTCTTGACCCGGGTGATTCCGATGGAGAATCCTGACAGGCCCATTCCAAATTTCTGTTTTCACCCGGAAAACAGGTAAGTTTCGCATCTGACTCTCTCGACCCTGACCAGTCCCTCATGCGCCCGTCGGCGTCAATGTCCCACTTCCCGCCCGGTACATCAGGCTGAAATCCCAGGCAGACAACGCCGTCAACCACCGATGACCTTGGTTTTAACCCTTCAGCTTTCAGGCGGCCGAGGAGCTTTCGCAGCCTCGCTTCATCTTCTTCCAAGGTGGATCCAAACGCTACGAGGTCATCCAGAAATACCAATAGCTCAGGCAAGTTCATATCACCCACCGTCTTCTCTACGACAAGAGAGTTTGCTAGAAGTTTGCAGGAGCCCCGGAGATGCCCTGGGGCATCCGTTCGAACTGGGAAAATCCCAGGGGACATTAAAAAGCCGTCTACTTTCGTCGGCCTCACTCATGGGGATCTGGTAATATCCACTCCTCCAGTCCAGCACACTGAATCACTGCGCACTACACAGTCCTCGGGACAGTATACTGTTGAGGAATGCTACGCCTGTTCAGAGTCCTATCGTTCACACACATCCCTACCTTCCCATTCTACTGTTGGGGGCGCATAGGGGCTTCGGTACTCGGTGATGATCCCGGCTTCCTTCATTTTACAAAAATGCTGCAGAACCTCTGCAGGGGCCAGTCGCCGCGACCTTTCTCTGAGCGGCTCAAACTATTCTCGGTCATCCGGACAGTGTGACGCGTGCTCTCGGAACAACCCACATCAAACTCGTTAGTGGAAAAGACACCTTCAGCATCTTCTCTAACCACCTCCTCTTCCAACCGGCAGGAATCGGAGAGTCACTTCCCATGTTTTTCCAATAGTTTCTCCATGGCTTGTCTCACGGGGACACTGTGGGCATCTCCCGCTTGAAGGTGACCTCCCCCTTCGTCGTGTTCCTGACAAACACTGCCATCCTGCTTGCCTGTACAACCGAGGACTTCTGCAATTCGGGCCTCACCAGTACACCAGCAGGAGATCCCGACTCCCCCTCGTAGTCGTCCGGAGCTGCTACTAAGAGGGCTGGAAATTTGGAGGTCTCCATCACTCTCGCTACTTCCCCGGGGCGTACTACCATTGCCTTCGACGAGGTGTAACGCACGGTCTCTCATCTAAACTCGGTATCCCGCCTGATGCAGCCACGCACTTCCCCAAAAGCCGCTCAAACCACCGGGTGCACGGACAATGTTCCCAAAGCTCCCGCCGGCCTTCTCCTAGCAGGTCCCCATGAGCCTCTGCACAAGAGGGGTGTTGGTCCCCACCAGAATTCAAACGCTGCCCTTCCCAATAGACGCCCTTCTGAACAGAGTCCGGACAACCAGCACCCCTGTATCAAGGTCGTCAGATACTCCCACATCGGCCTCCAATAAGCCCAGTTTCACTGATAAATAACCATCGTATGGATAATCTCCAGCACTGAGCCCCCTGATCTCCAGTGTCCTGAATGGTGTCAATGGTAAGTGCTTCAGATAGCGGTTGTAAAACGTACATACCCTCTATCCGTAGCGACACGTTGGAGCGTGGTCCCACTAAGCCTTCAGGAATTGTGCCTTTCGCTTGCGATGGTTCCTTGGTACATTGCCGAGAATGTGTTCGCCCGGAGACACCAGGCCGTTCCCTCAAGGTTTCCCCAACGGCTCTCCCTGCTGAGGTACTCGGGGGCTCACTCTCTTTCTGGTGTGACACCTGCTGCCAGCAGCCCTCCGCATTGCTCGTCCGCTTGGGGAATCCGCCCGCCCCCCAGCAACTCCATCATATGCGGGGGGTGGGGGAGGGGGGGTGTTACACCCGCTGATAACAGCCGACGTATCTCCGTTCTCAACTCTGCCACAATCTCCTCTACGGGGACTATTCCCGAGAACTGTACCCTGCTGACGGAGTCCTCCCGCGCCTCTGCCGCGTTCTCCCCTTCCCGTACCTCTCTGATCAGCTGAACAAAAGATGGAGGGAGGCGCGTCTCACGGGACTGTTGGCGACCCCACGCAATCAGGTCATGAGACTGGGCGCCCCTGGGTCTGGTCCATTCTTAACGGATCCTCCTCAGCCGCCTGGATGCAGGCAATCTCGCTGCATCTCTAGCCGAAAAATAAAAGCAGAAATCTTCTCCCTTCTCCTGCCGCATGTTCTGAAACCCCACCATGAACACTATTGGGCTTCCAGTTAGGACAAAAGCATTGTCTAGTGCTCGCATGTAATTGGCAGTTGTCGCTACTGGAGATTTCAACCTGAGAGATTTCAATGTCGGCAGCCCGCCCATTCGAGCTTTCAAACAATTTCTGTCGCTTTTCGTCATCAAAGCACGGCCACTCACCGAACAACTGAGAGGTCCGCTCTGCCCAAGTCTCGCCCTTTAGGGGTGGCATTTTTTTCCAGAGAATGGGTGGAGCCTGCCATAGCTGGGACTTTGAATCTGATTTTTCCATTTATTCGCCAGAGAAGTCAGGGCGGATACTAACTCCGAACTCCCGCTCTTCACCGGCGGACGTGACTAATTAGGCATTCCAGTTCCGACCACTCTTTCCCCTCGCTCCTCAAAGACGAGAGACTTCGAAATCTCCGCTCTCAACTAACGCTACCTCAGCGCTGGTCTGCATTAATGCGAGAGCTGCGCCCGCCATTTCATCAAACCTCCGCTCGCAATCGCAGCTTCAACAGAACAGGCGGATTAACAATTCATCCGGAGTACAAATATCTGCCCTACTGGTTCATTGCTCAGGGTAATCACACAGAATCCAACGGAGTTTATCCCGAAGTTAGACCCCACAATTGTAACTCTCGCTTCGGCGAGCGACTAAATATAGAGGATGATAGAAATCTCGTCCAGATGGATACAGCGCGTTGTGTCCCCTGCTGCGAACCAGTACCCCGAAATAACAGACAGTGAACAACATGCGATTAAATAATTATGGTGCATAATTCTTATTTTAACTATACGGTTAGTAAAGAAAATGAAAACTAATAGAAAAATGGTCCAATCTTATTAAGCAGTGCATTGCGCAAGGTTGGAGCTCACTGATAAGCCGATTGTCCGTCATCGACCTCCTGCGATTGTCGCTGCCCTTCGGACCCTCATCCAAGTCTACCCCGTCCAGCGGTCTACCAGCTCTCTCCATTCGCGTCCTCCTCGCTCCTCATCTCTTCCCGGCAAAAGACCGTGAAAATCACTCTTCCAGTCTCACAAGATAGAACAACAGCATTCCACCCCTAGTTATCTGTAGTCATAACCCAACGATTGCTGCTACAGAAAAAGCATTACATTATCAGTCAAACCTTACAGAATGTTACACAGCAGGGAAACCCAACAGTGCGCTACATGTAGTTTTTGTATTTATGAATCAGATGAACATATACTATTACAGTGTGAATTACATAAAGCTGAAATAAATCAAATGTAGTCTTCATTGAAAATTATGGTGGCTGATTTGATGAATCGTTTATGAATCTATTGCAGGAATTTTAAGTGTATAAGATGAGAGGCATTTATCACGTCGATTGTCAGAGGCTTTTTTTTCCCAGGGCTGAAATGGCTGACACCAAAGGGCACAGATTTGAGGTGCTTGGAAATAGGTACAGAGGAGGTGTCATGGATGTTTTTTTTTTTAACGCAGAGAGTGGTGAGTGTGTGGAATGGGTTACCCGCGACGGTGGTGGAGGCGGATACTATAGTGTCTTTGAAGAGACTTTTGGATAGGTACATGGAGCTTAGAAAAATAAAGGTTTATGGATAATGCTAGGTAATTTCTAAAGTAAGTGCATGTTCGGCACAGGATTGCGGGCCAAAGGGCTTGTATTGTGCTGTAGGTTTTCCATGCTTCGATCTAATTCACAGTATCCACTGGACATTTCAGGGTAATTGAGCTTTCATTTGTATAAAGACGTAGTAAGGTTATTAATTCCTGATCTTTACACCACACATGGTCGCCGGCATGTTTGATTAGGACAGCCAAGCGCCATTTAAGCAAACCTCGCTGAATCTCTTCTCGTTCGCCAATAGATCACGTGGAAGGCGGAAATTGGATTAACTGATAGCACATTAACCAGCCAGCAGCAGAGTAGCTCTGCCGTCCTCTCCATATATCAGTGGAAAGGTTCCTGGACATGTCATTAACTAGCCAGCAGCAGAGTAGCTCTGCCGTCCTCTCCATATATCAGTGGAAAGGTTCCTGGACATGTCATTAACTAGCCAGCAGCAGAGTAGCTCTGCCGTCCTCTCCATATTTCAGTGGAAAGGTTCCTGGACATGTCAATAACCAGCCAGCAGCAGAGTAGCTCTGCCGTCCTCTCCATATATCAGTGGAAAGGTTCCTGGACATGTCATTAACCAGCCAGCAGCAGAGTAGCTCTGCCGTCCTCTGCATATATCAGTGGAAAGGTTCCTGGACATGTCATTAACTAGCCAGCAGCAGAGTAGCTCTGCCGTCCTCTCCATATATCAGTGGAAAGGTTCCTGGACATGTCATTAACTAGCCAGCAGCAGAGTAGCTCTGCCGTCCTCTGCATATATCAGTGGAAAGGTTCCTGGACATGTCATTAACCAGCCAGCAGCAGAGTAGCTCTGCCGTCCTCTGCATATATCAGTGGAAAGGTTCCTGGACATGTATGGGAATGGCTGGACATTTCCGCAGACCTGTTGGTGATCGGCATCCCAGAGAGGTTCTCTGTCAGACACTTGGCACAATCTTGAAATTCCGGAGCAGGCGGTCGATGGGACAATCCGCCGGGAGGAACAACTGGGAGATCAGGTGGTGAATATGAGGTGCTCGAGCCCGGAGAGGAGACATTGATGCCGATGTCAGGACGCGGCTTTATTAATGAACTGAAGCACTGAAGTGACCGGATTTTGCACCGTGTTCATCACCTGCTCCCTGAATTTCGACTGAGTTAGCACGTAAATAAATGTGTTCGTACAGCAGCTGAAATCCCTCAGCAAAATCCCGACGAAGTGGAAGATCCATTCAGAATCATTGAACTGGAATCCTTTTCCTGTGACCTGATAGTATATGGTGTTTACAACCAGCGTTATCCACAGGAGGATAAAGCTGCCGGAGATGGTGAAGAGTAAAACCACAGACCTCCTCCGGCTCTCCATCTCCGGGTCACTGCGGTTCTCCCTCTTGCTCTGACCCTTCAGCCCCCTACGGACCCGACTGGCCACTAAAATGTGTCTGACTGTCAGAGCGTTGAGCAGCAGGATCCCAGCGAAAGGGAGGAACGGAGTTAAAACGGTATCCAGTAAGTCATAAACTACCCACCGGGGGTCAGTGAAATAGTTGTCGATGTTCACACAGAACCAAGGTATATTATCAATTATCACAACATGGACTAACGAAAAGTAGCGGGGAATGTTTTTCATAAATAACAGTCCGCCAGCTGTTGTCAGAATCACCGCTGCAGTTTTCCCGGTGCAAAATTTTGCTTTCAGTTTCTGGCAGCAAATGGCGACAAACCGGTCGAAGGTGAAAGTGACGGTGAACCAGACAGAACAGTCTGTGGCTGCGTACTTCAGTACATCGATAACACTGCACACAGGGGTGATGCTCAAAAAACTCCACGGGAAGTAATATACATTGATTCGGTTCAATATGACCTGGGTGACAACCATCAGTAGATCGGCCGCTGCCATGGCCACCAGGTAGCGAGTGGTGCAGGTAGAGAGGCCGCACTTTCCCCGGGACAGGATCACAATCGCCAATGAATTTACTGGGGGCGGGGGGAGGAGAGAGAGAGAGAGAGAGAGAGAGAGAGAGAGAGAGAGAGAGAGAGAGAGAGAGAGAGAGAGAGAGAGAGAGAGAGAGAGAGAGAGAGAGAGAGAGCGAGAGAGAGAGAGAGAGAGAGCGAGAGAGAGAGAGAGAGAGAGAGAGAGAGAGAGAGAGAGAGAGAGAGAGAGAGAGAGAGAGAGAGAGAGAATTTAGTTTTCTTTGCCATTGAAAATGAAACAAATTAGAATACTGAATTCACAGGTTCAATATCTGACGGATATTTCTACAATAATCATTCAGTTGGAAGCTTGTCAAATTATCATAAACAGGTCCACACCGGTTAACACACAGAAATACCAAACATGAATGTCTATGTTCACTCACCAGGAACTCCAATAACGGCAATGAACACGTACAGTATTTTCTGCGCATTTCTGTAACTATCGAACATTCCAGACATTTTCTCTGTCCAGTGATTTGTCCCCCTGTGTTACAACCGATCTCCCTGGATGAACTGTTCAGGCAGCACATGCCTGGGCTTTTTATTACCGTTTAGCGTCTCCACTGGGACGGATTAAAATGAAGAATTTAAAATTATTTATAAACCGAATACGTCAGACAAGAGTAATCTCCGCGGTGACAGACTGTGTTTAATTTCGTGAATTAATTATCATAGAGAAATATAAATAAATAGCAAATCTACAGCACAATGCAGACCCTTCGGCCCACAATGCTGTTCCGAACATGTCCTTACCTTATACAGTACCTCGGATTACCCATAGCTCTCTATATTTTTCAGCTCCATGTACCTATCCAGGTGTCTCCTAAAAGACCCTATCGTATCCGCCTCAATCACCGTCACCGGCAGCCCATTCCACACCACTGCGTAAAACACTTACCCTTCACATCACTTTGTACCTACTTAAAACTTTGCGCTCTCGTGTTAGCCATTTGAGCCCTCGGAAAAAGCCTCTGGCTATCCACGCGATCAATGTCTCTCATCATTGTCAGGCCATTTGTCTGAGTTAGTTTGTCCCCAAAAATGACTCTGAACCATCAGATCAAGTCTTGTCGATTTAAACGTGCTTCCGCTCTAAATATGTAACTCGAATAAGGAATTCCCCTGGAATTATTGAAATCATCTATGTCATTGTAGCTTGTGAAATTGTACTGAATCGCCTGTTGTTATCATTCTCTTCAAGGGTGTAATCGCTTGCTGTGCAGTGCGGTTGAAAAGAATTCACCACCACCTACCCCAAACTTGGAAGTTTAAATGTTTTACTGTTTGAGAACATTGATTCAGAGTGGAATTTATTTGGCTCTCTGACGCTGATCAACAGAAAAAGACTTTCATATCAAAGTGTAAAAATCTGTACATAGTGATTTAAATTAATTACAATTAATGTACACAAAATAATTGACTGCATTAGTATTCACCTCTTTAAGGTGACTCACCAAATCATCACTGTTGCAGCCAGTTGCTTTAAAAAGTCACATACATAGTTAAATGGAAATCTGCTTTAGGAGACATGTGTGCAGACAAGCTGCTTTAAGTGACTGCAGTAATAATGCACCTGTATCTGACTTTATATTTCCAACTGCCGGTGAGCCAGTATGCTGGTAGAAACAACGCCATGAAGACAAAATAGCACTCCAAGCAACTCCGCAAAAATATTATTGAAAAGCACAACTCTGGAGGTGGATGAAAGATTTCTAAATCACTGAATATCCCTTGGAGGAGAGTTAACTCAATCATCAAGAAAGGGAAAGGCTACGGTGCAGCTGTAAATCTGCCCAGAGCAGGCCGTCCTGAACAGCTGAATCACCTTGCAGGAAGGACACCAAGAGACATTTGACAACTCTGGAGAGATTACAAGCTTCAACTTCAGGGAGAGATTGCTTTGGATCTTCACCAGTAGCAACTTTACAGCAACTTGTCAAAGGGAATCTTCACATGCAATTTGGCTGGAGTTTAGCAGAAGGCATGGGAGACTCTGGTGTCAGCTGGAAATAAAACTTTCTATACCAACATTGAGCTTTTGGCCATCAGACTAAACGCTATGTTTGGTGCATGCACATCATCAGAAACACACCATCCCCACCGTGAAGCATGGCGGTGACTGCATCATGCTCTGGGAATACATTACTGCAGCAGGCCCTGGAAGACTTGTGGGGGTAGAGGGTAAAATTAATGCAGCACAATACAGGAAATTCCTGGATGAAAATCTCAAGCAGTCTTCAAGAATTCTGCGACTTCGCAGAAAAATTGTTTTTGAGCAAAGCAGTGACCCCAAGCATAAAGCCAAAGCCACAAAGGAGTGGCTTAAGTCAACGAGATTACTGAGCAGTCGTGTCAGAGAATAGACCTCAGTCCAAGTGAGAATTTGCTCTGGTCTTGAAAAGCGCGTTTCAGTCAGTAACCGTAAGCAATCTGACAAAGATTGCCTGGTTTTAGAAAGAGTAATAGGGGAGTAGTGAGTCTGCAGATGTGCAAAACTGATAGAGACCTATCCACGCAGATTCAAGGCTGTAAAGTGCATCGACTTAATACAGGTGTGAGGCATGTGAATAATCAGGCTATAAATTATTTTGTGTTTTGTATTTGTAATGGATTTAGAGAACTTTGTAGAGATTAGGTTTCACGCTGATACGAACCAGTCTTTGTCTGCTAATCAGTGTCAAAAAGCCAAATTAAATCCACTTTTGTAATATTGAAAAACAACGAAACATGAGAAATTCCAACGGCGTGAATACTTTTTATAGGCACTGTACATTGAGTTCGTGGGTCTCTGCGGAGTGGGAGTGAGTTTCCAAAAAAAAAGTCTGCTTTTGGCAATGTTTAAACAGTTCCCTATCCACAAATTTGTTAAATTTCTTCACGACGTTTGGGGGTTCCACCAGGAGACACCCCTGACCCTAGTGCATGGCCATCAAACTCGGAATCCAAGGGGGTGTGTGGTTTAATCATATCATGCGTATAAGAAGGATAAGAACGTTTCTGTTTTATTGTCTGTTTCTCTAAGTGCGTATGGATTTGTGAGTGTCCCTGTGTCCTTGTATTTTTATGTTATATAAGTCAGTGGGTGTATATATTCTTACCTGTCTGTGTTAGTGTGTATGTATGTGTGCTTCTCTGGGTGTGCTTTGATTCTATATGTGTTTGTCTCTGTTTGTCTGAGAGCATGGACATTTTGTGTGTGCATCCGTTTATGAGTCTAAGATCTTAGAGTGACTGTTTATGTGTGTGCTGGTGCTGGAGTGCGTATCTGTGTATGTTTGACGATTGTTTATGACGGTCTATGTGTCTGCCTCTGTGTTTGACTGTGGGGGTCTGAGTCTGAAAACATGCATTTTTGTGCCTGTGCAGGTGTGTGTGTGGTTGCGTTCGTATGTGACTATGTGCGTGTCTCCATAATTGTCAGAGTGTATGCTTTTATGTGTGGGTGGATTAACGTGTTCGTGCCTCTGGGGGTGTGTCTATGTACCTCTGTGTCTGCGACACTATGTTCACTTGTATTTCTGTGTATATCCCTATGAGTGTCCGTCTGTGTGGATTTGAATGTGTTTTTCTGTTTGTATCTGCGTTCGCTTGTGGTCGAACCCGTGTGACTGTGTGTTCGTGTCTGTGTCTGTGTGTACACCTGTCTGTGATTCCCTTTTTGTACGTGTTGTGCGTACCTGTTGAGTTTATGTCTTCTCCGGGTGCCTTTGTGTCTTTTTTGTTTGTATCTCTGTGTGTGTCTCATTCTATGTGCGTTTATATGCGCGGGCGTGTCTGCGTGTGTGTGTGCTTCTGTGTCTGTCTGTCTGGTTGTCTGTGTTTGCGTCGGAGACCACGCAGCAGAGGGCGCTCATATTTTGTCGGGACAGCGTGGAAGAAACCATTCAGGACACCAACTAGCTCGGGGAATTATACAGCATAGCACTGTTTGTAAGGAATAGGGCATTATCCCTCTCATTACGACAGCCAACACCTCGTCTGTGATCTGTATAGTCTCTGCTGAAAACTGAGGATCCTTACGGCTGTCTGCCTTTCCTTTTACTCTGAAAGGAACATGCCGATTCTGTGTTCTCAACATTTCACCTTCCAAGGCATCCCCTTACAAAGAACTCCTTTCCCAGAAGACAGCCTGTCCCAATGCAATCTTTCCAGATCCTTTCTGATACCATAAAAAATGCCTTTCTCCGCTTTAGCGTCACAACACGCCGACTTGTCATATCCTTTTGGATTTTACCTTGAAACTAATAGCATTATGAGCACTAGATCTAAAAACATCTATTACCTGCCCTGTCTCATTCCCTAATAAATGATCCAATATCGCATACTCGTTATTTGGGAGATCTGTGTACTGATTTCAGAAACATTCCTGAACACATTTGACAATCTCTGTCACATCTACTCCTTTGACAGAATGTAGTCAATATGTAGAAAGTTAAAATCACCTGCTGTAACCGCCTTATGTTTCTTGCAGGGATCTTCGTTGTCTCCGCATTTAATCCTCTAAATCCCCTGGATTATTGGTTGGTCTGTAAAATAGCCGTTTTAACGTGGTCATACCTTTCTTGTTCCTCAGTTCCCCCGGTAACGCCGCATTAGACGAGTATTGCAGTCTCACCTGACATTTTCCCTCACGAGTAACGCCACCCTTCATCTTCAGGTCCTTCTTCGCCTCAGAACTCTCCAGAGATTGAGTTCTGGAATCCCAGTTTCCCCCGGGATCAATGAAGTATGTCTGTCCGTCTGTCTGGCGCTGTCCCTCCTGCCGCCAGGTCTCACTCATGACTACAGTATCAGTATTCCATGCGGACTCATCCGGCTTTCCTGCGATAGTTTTTACATTGAAACATCCGACGCCAAGGGCACAAGCCGACACTCTGCTCCTACTTTCGACTTCCGATTGTGTCCGAGCTCTTCGGAGCGATGGAAACTCTGATACCCTTCCATGGAATCTGCGACGAAAGTTAATGGTTACGTTCCAGAAATAAAGCGGCATCCAGCATAAGGAGCCTCCACCACCCAGGGCAGGCTCTGATTTCGCTGCGGCTATCAAGGTGAGTCTTCAGGAGCCTCAGGAGGAGAGGCAACACCGGTAGGCGTGGTGTGATGAATTTGCAGATGAGCCGTGAAATTTCAACCAGGCCCGGCATTCCCTTGAAGAAGCCCAACTGTGTGGGAATCTGGTTGATGGTTGAATTACTGGCGAGGGGAGTCAAAGCCAGATAACTGGTGATGAGGATCAGATATATTCAGCGAAGGGGACGTGGAGGAAAGGGGACAGGGTCTGTGTCGCGATATGGAGGGGACGGGGAAGTGAGGATGATAAAGAAGGAGCCGTCGGGGAGGGATGTTCTCAAGAGATGGAAGGGGTCAGAGATAATTTGTCGTCGTAGCGTGGTTGCAGGGGAGATCGCGGACGGGGAGGGACAGAGCATGGACCCGGGTCTTTAATGGTCAGTTTGGGGCGAGGGGAAGGAGAAGTGTGGCTGCTGTGGACCAAGAGGTTCAGGTGCGGTGAACGTGCGGCGGTACGATGGGGGAAGGTTTGGTGCGGAGACCCAGCGTGTTCGGCGTAAAGAGTGGTCGGGGAGCTGGATACGGGACTCAACAGAGTTTGGACCGCGGCTTGGGCGGCACCCCGCATGGGGTGAGCCAGCTCTTGGGAGCTAAAATTCCCGTTGACAAAGCTGCAACATTCTAAGACTTTAGGCGGGGCACGGTGTCATTTCTTCTGTCAGGGAGCGAAATACTCGATATCTTCTGAGCCCCGGGTGGGTGGAAAGGGGGAGTGAGAACGGGCCATAGGTTATAACTGAAGTGGAGAACTGCGAATATTTAAACAACCGGGGAACTGTGGGGAGCAACTCTCCCAGACCTGAGCTCTCAGTGATCACGCTTTCGACCCTGCCTCCCTTCCTCAGGTGCGGCCACTGCAGAGAATCGTAAAAAGCTGCAGAAAGCTCCGATCTCAGCCAACTCCATCAGGGCCAAGAGCCTGCCCAGCATTGAAGGGTCCTTTGAAAATCGGTGATCAGAAATGCGGTATCCATCACTGAGGATTACCAACAACCCGGCCACATCTTCTTCTACCGACAAGGAGAAATTAAAGGACCCTGAAAACCCCAATTCCACGTTTCAGGAACCGTTTTGTCTTCTCCGTTATCAGATTTCTGAATGGAAAATTATCCCCTATAAAACGACCTTGCTGTTTTTTTTCTATTTCTGAAAGACGCCTTTAACTGAAACTACAGCGTAATTTTAAACATGAATTCCCTTTTTGTAATTTATAGTTAAACCAGGTAATTTTCTGAACTGCTGGCGTAAAACAACAAACGAAAAATCCAGACATGCCCTCGTAGAATTAAACTTGACTCTGAGTCTGATTCTGAAATCCCCAGCGTCAACCACAACCCGTAACCGCTAACTCCCGCTTATCCGAACTCTCCCGCCCCCAGCCAGCTCTGCAGTAACCCCCGGCCCCCAGCTCTCAGTCCAATAACTGACCTTGTCTCTCAGACGTTTAGCCTCCCTTCATCCACATACCGTTCTCTTCCTGACCTCTCATTTATCACCCGATCCGATCCCTGCATGCGTCCCACCCTCACTCTCAGCCCGCCCTTTCCGAGCCGCTCACTGAATGCTCTGTCTCCACAACTGACTCTTAAAATCCCTGGTTACAGACACTTACGCACCCACCTCCCCCGTTTTCCAACCGGATGTCATTGTCTCCCTGTGTGATACACCTGACGGTTGTAGTTAGTACCCCTGCGACTGGGAGGAGGTGGTTAGGAGGGGTAGGGGTGTGGTTATGGCGTTTACGGAGGAATGGCCGGTGTGTCAGGCCGATCCCCCCTGGCTAGCCATCTCCCTGATCTCTGCCCACTCCAACCATGGCTTCAGACCAGTCTCCTCTCATGGCGTGTGATCCCAGCCCGGTGAGAGACCTTGTGGTCTCTTGGACTCATGGCAGTAGTGCTGCTGGCTGCATTCTCCGGGAGGTGTGCAGCTCCAGTTCGCTAGCCACACGACTCAGGCGGCGTCACTGGCCACTGCCGGTTGTCCCCAGAGTGTCTGGGCGATGGGAGGTAAAAAGGACCATCTGTTGGTGTGCGTGCGTCAGGCCGTGTGAGCCGGCCACCATGCGCACGGTGGCGCTGCTCACCTACCTAATGAACGGTCTGTACCGACGGCAGTGAGCGTTTGTCCAGAGATGGAGACCAAGTGATTGCAAACAGCTTCAGTTTATTACGTGAGGAAACGGCTTTAACATGACGGGTGTGTGGGAGCACCAGGCACGGAAAATGAGCGATCGGGATGCTATGCCCACGGGAATACAAGACCCCCTTCTCAGCACCAGAGGAGAAGAGAGTTTGTCCAGTTACAGCGACACAGGCAGTGGGTCGTGTCAAACATCCACTGGCCACCCTGTCCATAGTCTGCACCGCTCTATCGCCGACAAACTGTGCTGTCATCTTCACCCGTGCGTTCCCAGAAGTGACATAGTCAACCCTTCGGGTCCCAAGCTTCAACCCGCGCGTCCCCGAGGTTTTTCACAGGTTCACTATTGGACCAAGAATGACAAGGATCAGAGGCAGGACAGATCTGTCTCATCACTGTGATTTGTCGCCCCAGGCCGACGTGGGCACAATCTATAGCTGATCACGTCTCAGAACCCTTTAGCCTCCCTTCGTCCACATACCGTTCTCTTCCTGATCTCTCATTTGTCAGCCGATCCGACCCCTACATACAACCCACCCTCACATTCAGCCCGCCATTTCCTAGCCGCTCACTGAAAGCTCCGTCTCCACCACTGACTGTTAAGATCCCAGGTTACAGACACTTACGCACCCACCTCCCCAGTGGTCCGATATTCAGGGTCAGCTGGAGGACCACGGTTGTCGGTTCCAAAACTAGGCTCCCAATGTAGCTTCATTGTGGTCACTGTGAGAGTGGGAGATGATCCCACCCGGGTTGGTCATGGGTATTCCATGCTAGCTTAGCTGAACAGGCCAATGCAGTGATTGCTGAGTGCCTGTGTTTGGAGCGCGTTAATAGCGGAAGGATGCAGAAAGTTGATTTCAACAGGAAGCCTAACGGACTCGGGCAGTCGAATCCGCCTGATAACGAACCATAACTCCTGTCTGAAAGTCATAATAACGTAAGCTGATGGAAATGTCCCTGAGAGTGGAAGAGCAATCTCTCTGCGTAGGAGAGTGTGGTGCATCTCAGTTTGCTGATGATTCTAAATTGAGTGGAAAAGCAAACTGTGCAGAAGATATGGAGAGTCTGCTGAGAGATAGTGATAGATTAACTAAACGGGCAAGGGTCTGGCAGATGGAGTACCATGATTGTAAATGCTCGGTCATCCACTTTGGAAGGGAAAATGAAAGAATATATCATCATTTACATGGTTAAAACTGCAGCATGCTGCTGTGCAGAGGGCTTTTGGAATCAGAATAGGCTGGTAGGCAGGTATGGCAGGCTGTCAAGAAGGGAAATGGAATGTAGGCCCTCATTGCTGGAGGGATTGAATTTAAGAGGAAGGAGGCAATTTCACTGCAACTTTACAGGGTACTCGTGATGTCGCACCTCGAGTACCGCGTGCAGTTCCGGTCTCCGGACTGGGCGGCGCTGCGGAGTAGGCTCACCAGCTGGATTCCAGCGACAAGGGGCTTAGACTGCGGAGCAACAAGTGAGAGCACAGTGTCAATTAAGGAGCAAAGGTGGAGGATCGAGTCAGGTTCTGACACCGCATACGCCCTTTCCTACATATAACTAGTAATCCATCATATAAACGAAGAACGCTACATGAAGCGTTATATTTTCTATGTGACAGAAATATTCACAAACCAGTTGTTGTCACAGTCACGCAGCCTTCGCAGCTGAGTGTCTGTAAGATATGCGCCGTCCCATATAATGGCAGCATTTCAACCCCACGCACCGCAAGCCCCATGACCCGAGGCAGTATATCTATGTGTATTGCCGAGCTGACACCGCAGCGTACCTCTGAGAGCACCTCGATGACTTTATACCTTCTTCACTTCCTTCAAGCAGGACTTCGCATTTGGATGGCCAGATTTTTAAGCGGCATGTAAGAGGATGTGGAAAACGGCGATTGGGGTAGTAAATGAACCCGAGGCGCTGCAGTGCCGGTTGCTTACTCGGTCCCCTCTTCCAGATTGTTAATGTATCTCGTGAACAGTTGCGGGACCAGAACCGACCCCTGCGGCACACCGCCCATCAGTGATGACTAAACAGACTAATACCTATGCATCCCAATTATCTGCTTTCTGATAGTTAACCGATCGTTTACCTGAGCGACTACATCACTGCCAACTCTCTGCATACTCAGCTAACGTGGCACTTATCGAACGTCTTCTGGAAATATCCTCTTCCGTCTGTCCACTGCGCTAGTTATATCTGGAAGTAACTACAATCATTTTGTCAAACAGGACTTTGCTACACTGACGGTACGTCTGCCTGATGTATCCATCTCTCTCCAGATGCCTCGCCATTTCTTTGAACATGGAGACACAGAAAACCTACAGCGCAAGTCCTTCGGCCCACAAAGTTGTGCCGAATATGTCTCCACCTTAGAAATTACTAGGCTTACTTATAGCCGTCTATTTTTCTAAGCTCCATGCAACTATCCAAAATTCTCTTAAAGGACCCTATCATATCCGCCTCCAGCACCGGTTCCGGCAGTCAATTCCATGCACTCACCACTCTCTGAGTAAGGAACTTACCCCTGACATCTCCTCTGTACCTACTCCCCAGCACCTTAAACCGGTATCTTTTCATTTCCCACGTCGTTCAGATTCATCAGGTCAAGTTGAAAGAAAGAATGGCATCATCAAACAACAGCTGACTAAGTTAGGAGTACAACGGCCTACAGCTTCCTCGTTGGTTTTGTGCAGTATCGGTAACCGCATACCACAAAACTGGGTCCTCGTCGTTCCCGACTCCCGGAAGGGCCCTAAGGACCAGACATTAAAGACGGATCCAGCAGGCGTTACACTTTGGACGATTAAACCAGGGTAGGTCTTGCACGATGACCAGTCGGGCACCGGTCAGTGCCGTAGAACTGAGGGATCTGGGAATACGGATGAACAATTCCTTCAAATTGCATCACACGTAGATAGGGTCGCTAAGACAGATTTTCGCCTTTATAAATCAAAGTATTAAGTACAGGAGATGGGACTGAAGTTGTTTAAGATGTTGATGAGCACTAATTTGGAGTATCGTAGGCAGTTGCCGTTAACTGGTTACAGGAAATATATAAATAAGTTTTAAAGAGTGTAAAGAAATATCACAAGAATGCTGAATATGAATATCACAATGCTGAATGCTGAATATCACAAGTAGCTGAATTGTAGGGGCAGGTTGAACAGGCTAAGACAGTAGTCCCTGGAGTGTAGCAAACTGATGCTAGATTTCAGAGATATATGCAACATTAGGAGTTTTATCGATAGGGCAAATTCAGGTCGGCTTTTCTTCAACTGAGGTTGGTGAGAATGCGTGAAGGGTCTTGGACTAAGGATGAAAGATGAAGAATTTAACTGGAAGCTGAGTGGGAGTTTCTTCATTCAGAAGGTTCTGCGGGAGGGAGCGAACGGCGAGTGGAAGTTGTGAATTCATTTTAGTGAAATTTGGATAAGTACATGGATGGGTGGGATATTGAGTATTATGTTCCAGGGTCCGTTGTGGGATTCGGCAAAATAACAATTCAGTGGGGATTAAGCGGACAAACGAGTCTGCATCTTTTCTGTAGTCTTCTGTGACTCTAAAGAGAGTACAGTTGAAGAAAAGCTGATTGCGTCTGCTATCGAGAAAAAAAAAAACAGATTGCTTTAACGACTTCTTCATGCAGAATAGAAGTGTAGAGCTGTTAGACATTCATGGCCAAAATACAACTATCGGTGCCAGAAATATTTAAGTTTTACAGAGATCGCGATCATGTGCAGTGTCGCGGGGGTAGATGGGAATGTAACGTACCAAGGGGGATATAGGAATTAGATATACACGGACACAAGTTCGGTCGGGCAGGAGAAGGGTGTAACAATGGACCTATCCGACAGTTAAATTTGTGGATCTTTGTGCTTATGACAAAAAATGGTTGTTACTTTATCTTCTTTCCTCTTTTTCGACATTCCCAATTCTGCCAACATGCCTTCGTGCTCCAGGTCTTAACTCACGCAGCTTTTCTCATTTCCTGCCCAACCTTCTCATGTTTATTAGCTATATACTCTCCGAATTCGCCCAACCCTTTCTGTAGAATGTAAAATATTTGTGCACTGTCGTCCCGCTTGTTTCTTAATTCTAAGGACTTACCACATGTACGGTCTTACAAACACCGCACTGCCCATATACAAACTCAGGCAGAGATCCACACACACGCCTACGTACAGATACAAACAAACACAGACAGACAGATAGACACACACACACACACACACACACACACACACACACAGATACACATACACACACACATACACACACACACACACACACACACACACACACACACACACACACACATACAGAGACACACACACACACACACACACACACACACACACACACACACACACGCACACACACACACACACAGAGACACACACACACACACACACACACACACACACACACACACACACACATCACACACACGCACACACACAGACGATAGACAATCGGAGTTCTCATTCGGGTTCGGAGGTGGAGAGGGTAGGTAATGTTACATTTCTTGGCGTTATCAGTTTTGACCATCTGTCCTGTCAGCAATATGTAAGTGCCATCACAAAGGAGGCACGACGCCTCGACTGATTTAGAAGTTTGCACAGAATCGTTTTGTCAGCATTTTTAATCTCAAATCTCAGAAGGCGGGGGGGGGGGGGGGAGGGGGCGGTGGTGTTACACTTTGAAACCTATCCAGTGTTGAAAGGACTAGATAGAGTGGATATGGAGAGATTGTTTCGTGTGGTAGGGTATCCAGACTAGAAGGCACAACCGCAAAATTGTAGGGATATATTTAGGAACAGAGACAAGGAGCAATATTTACAGCCGGAGAGTAGTAACCAGGTAAAATGCTCTGTCGCAGACTGTTGGTATATTTAAGGCGGAGGTTTTATTATTTCCTGATCGATCCGGACATCAGTCCACAAAGGATACGGCGAAAAGGCAGGTGTATGGGGTTGATTTGGATCTGGAATCAGCCATGATGGAATGGCCGATCGGAGTCGATGGGCTGAATGGCCTAACTTTGCTCCTATGTCTTATGGTCTTTCCCGGATGCGCCTAACTCCACCCCCACTTATCCCCTTTAACCATGATAGAATATTCGGGTGGACTTTAGGACCCGGGGGGGGGGGTGTCAGGTCAACCGCCCGCGGCTGCTGCTGAATCCGCAGTTTTTCTATTCCGTTGACGGATTCAGTAAACGAGTTACAATTAACGGATCGATAATTCTGATCTCGTGTTTATTTCACCTTCCGCAGATTCACAGTCAGTGGGTTTCATCTCCAGTCACGAAGAGAGGATAAAGTTTCCCCGTGAATTTATTCCCAGTGAAGGTGTGGAGATGGGACTTGGTCTCCACGTTGTAAAATGAAACTGTCCCGGACTCGTAACTGAGATCAACTCCCACACTCCCGGGGATGGGACCGGCAGCGAGACGGGACTCAGGGGTGACATTGATCACGTCATAACCCCGTTGGAACACGTCACAATAACGTCTGATGACGCAGAATCGGGTCTCCGGTCTCAGTCCGACCCCTCCCTTCGTCTCCACAGACACTGCGCCGACTCCCAGACACCAGACCTTATTCCCCGCCACTTCCACCTTCCATTAATGTCTCCGTGATGTAAGTGCCTCCGATCCCAGCACACAAGCTCAGTCTGTGAATCTCTACCCGGTGTCAGGGAGATCCGTTCGGGTCCGGGTCCGTCTCACATTCTTCCGATCCTCAGACAGGGTGACAGAGACTGGAGTGGTGGGGAGAAAGCAGAGAATTAGAGAATTCCCGGGATTATGGGAACACTCGGGCAGAGCGGTCCCAGGGATCGGCGGGAGATTCGGGCCGCTGTTGTCAACCAACTTGAGCTAGTCCCATTTACCAGTTATTCCTTTCCACCTTTATTATCCACCTACCTGCCAAGATCTATTTCTCAACATGTCACTCCACCCAACTCTGGAGTTGATCGCTGATCTCTAAACATAGAGATGCCTCTTCGCTCTCCACTATACCGTGAATGTTAGTGCCATCCACAAACCTACTATCTATGTCACCTACATTCTCACCCAAATCATTAAAATGAAAAAAAACAACCGCGACACCAGCACCGACTCCCCCAGGTCATAGGCCTTCAGTCCTCTGTTTAAAATACACTTGGACAGACACCAACAGGTAAGACACAGAAGGGGACTGACCTAATGTCGACCATTGGGATGAATATAGCTGCGTAAAAAGGTTAGCACAGAGGTGATGGGCCAAAGGGCAAAAATTCTATGCTCTACAAGGAATGGCTGTGTGACTTTAAATTAACTGAATGGCTGAGGCTCCACAGACTCCCACCACCAGCCACCACCCCCACCCAGTTCTTCACTCCTCAGACAGGGGAAACATCCTCCTTGTATCCTGACTGTTGATCCCTGAAAGAATTTTGTGTTTCCCTGAGATCTCCTCTCATTCTTCGAAACAGGGAACAGAGAACAAAGAACAGTACAGCACAGCAACAGGCCCTTCATTCAATGTTCACATTCATGTGTGAGTGTGAAGTCTGAAATGGGGGAATCAGAATCTGAAACAGGTTTATTATCACCGGCATGTGTTGTGAAATTTGTTAAAATAGCAGCAGCAATTCATAATATCGAAGAAAAAAACAAAATAATAATAATAACAGTAATAATCAATGCTTTTCAGTATACGTACTGTATATTGAATAGATTGTGTGTGTGTGTGTGTGTGTGTGTGTGTGTGTGTGTGTGTGTGTGCGCGCGCGCGCGCGTGTGTGTGCAAGAAAGTGAAGTAATGTCCAAGGGTTCAATGTCCATTTAGGAATAGGAGAAGAAGCTGTTTCTGAATCGCTGAGTCTGTGTCTTCAGTCCTTTGTACTTTCTACCTGATGGTAACAGTGAGGCTAGGGCAATTCCTGGGTGATGGAGGTTAATAGTGGATCTGCCTTTCTGAGACACCACCCCTTGAAGATGCCCTGGGTTCTGTGTAGGCTAGTACCGAAGATGAAGCAGACTGTTAAAGTTTTCTGCTGCTTCTTCGGTCCTGTGCAGTGATGCAGCCTTTCAGGATGCTCTCTACGGTACCGCTATGGAGGTTTTTGAGTGTATGTGTTGACATTCCAAATCCCTTCAAACTCCTAATGAAGGCTAGCTGATGTTATAACCGCATCGGCATGTTGGGAGCAGGTTAGGTCCACATTGGTCTTGACACCCAGGGACTTGAAACTATTCGCTCTCTCCAATTCCGATCCCTCTACGAGGATTGGTATGTGATCGGTTGTCTTGATCTTTCTGAACTCCACAATCATCTCTTTCATCTCACTGATGTTCAGTGGCAGTTTGTTGTTGCGACACCTCTCCACTAGTTGGCACAACTCGCTCATATACGCCCTCTCATCACCATCTGAGAATAAGGTAAGGATCCATTATTTTCTACAACTCCGTGGCCATCAGCCTCTAATTAGAATAGTGAAGAATTTGTTGGGACCCTTGAGCAATACAGGTCCTGATGAAGGGTTTCAGCCTGAACCGTCGAATGTTAACTTTTTTCCGCAGCTGCTTCGTGGCCTACTGAGTTCCTCCGGCAAGATGTTGTTCCGCATTTATTATACTCGATTTGTTGCCGTCCACAGCTGCCTGTGGCAGATTCTCTATCCTGTGGCTAAAAGAATTCCTCCTCATCTGTATTCACAATGGGCAGCCCTCCAGTCAGCCATAATAAGAATCATCCTCCTGATATCAACTCGACCCTGATAGGTTTCAGGGAGATCAGGCCGAGACCCTTCATCGGGACCTGTTTTGCTTGAATTCCAGCATCTTCAGATTTTCTTGAGTTCTATGTATAAAGCGGAAGTTCGTAGATTCTTGATAGGCAGGGGAGGAGGCATGAGAATGGCACTGAGAGGGATAACTGATCAGTCATCCTGATATTGTCCCTGCGAGACAATTCTGCCAGCGTATTTCCTGCACCACAAAACAACATTTTGTTTGGCCATCCAATTCCCTGCTGCATCTGCATGTTAATTCTGCTGTATCTGCATTTATTTCTACACAAGAAAACCCAGGTCCCTCTGAACATTTCACTCGTACCTCATGTGATATGTGCTCTTCATTTCTACTTCCCTTCCCGGAACCGATGATCTCACAGAGCCATCAAAGGCTCTTCATATGACACGTCATTCAGTCCTGGAATCAGTTTCACGAATTGTCTTTGAACCTTCTCCTGTTTCTGCATTATCTTTCTGAGATGACCGGATCGAAACGGTTCACAACACTTGACGTGAAGCCTCAGCAGTGTTTTATAAAGCCTCAACATTAAATTCCTGCTTTTATATTCTAGTCCACCCGAAATTAATGGAAGCATCGCGTTTGCCTTCGTCACGACTGACTCAACCTGCATAAAGCTTTAGAGAATCTTGCACTTGGACTTCCAAGTCCCTCAACACCTCAGTTGTTGTTGGATATTTGGTCATCCACTTCCCGACAATGTATTTCATCCGTCACTTATTTGTTCATTCTCCTCTTCGGTCTCCGTCCTTCTGCGGTTTTCTGCCTCCTCCAACTTACCTGGCCCTCCTTCTATCTTTCTACAGTCTACCTACTTGAACGCAAAGCCATCAGTGACTTCAGTCACATTATTGCCAGATACTGTAAAACGAAACGATCGGAACACGTAACACGGACGGATACCAACAGTCACTGGCATCAGCCAGAAATGCTCCATGTGTTCCTGCTCATTGATTCCTGCATATCAGCCACTGTTTCACCCATGCTATTGTACTTCATGTAACAACATGCGCTCAAAACTTGTTAGGTGTCAAAAGTGAGTTTTTCCCCATTCAATCGAGAGTATAATACTTGATTGGAGATATTTGCTCTGCATGTCTGTGACTTGCTTGGAGATATGGGTGGGTGCACTTCTGTCCTGACAGAAACTTTCAATGTTTTTTCTTTTCCGTAGACACTGCCTGGCCTGCTGAGTTCCTCCAGCATTGTGTGTGTGTGTTGGTTGGAATTCCAGCAGCTGCAGATGTTCTCGTGCCCTGTGTGTGGGTGGAATGCTCTGTCTGTGGATGATACAAAGATTGGTGGCATTATGGATTGTTTAGAAGAGATAAAGCAGGATATATTTCCCTTGCGGATGTGGAGACAGAATCACCAGATGGGTTTATTGAGAACAAGTCTGTGTCATTGCATCTTTGAAAACCAAATGATAAGAGACACAACACCGCTAATGATACGACTTCAAACAATTTGACGTACAGAGAAACATTCGGGTCCAACTCTGTATTCTACTGAAATTGACTCCCATGTTGATGGAGTGACTGAGCAAGCACATGCCATGACGGGCTCTGGAGCAGGGAAAGCTGTGGAAAACTCTTGATGCCTGTTTATGAGGCCCTGAGTGTCATTGATTGGGGAGCGAACAGCTGTCATTCTCAGAGAGCTAAAGGGAATGATATCACAGGCCATGAGCTTGAGGTCAGACGGGTAACTTCAAAGGACATTTGTTGGACACTAATATAGTCCCAGGGAAAATGAAAGTCGCCACTGCGGCTACTCTGTCGCTTTTATGTCTCTCCATGCACGATTCGAGCATTGCAAAACAGACCTGCACTAACCCTCTCCACGAAATATGTTTCGAAACAGGATTGAATGAATGTCATTCTAATTCTCTTTGAAGAGCTAAGTATAAACGACAATGACACAATAAGTAGTTACACTGCGTGTTTGTTCATTGGATTGTGTCTAATCAGACTAATGGGAGCACTAAGTGATTTAAGCGCGGTTCCGACTGATGTATAAAACTCTTTGAATCAGAGCATGCAGGCATTTGGACATTTTGTACAACCGATCGCTGCTTCACGTAGCAAATGGGATACCCCGCAATTTTCAACATCGTCAGAATTTACTACCCGGTGGTTGCTGCACTCGGAATTCCGGGTAATGTCATGTGTTTGTGTTACTCTCGGGGTATTGTAGACTAAATGAATCTTGATTCATTGTTGCATTTGCGGTCCAGTGAATTGGACGGTGAAAAGAAACATTCACTCTAATTTATATTCTAATTGTAATTCGCCTTAATTAATATGTTTAATCTTACACTGATATATTATTCAGGTGTTTGATACAGTTTCGTACTATCGCGGACACAACTGTATGCCAGAAATGTTTAAGTGTGCTTACAAAACGCGCAGACCGAGACTACCGCACCCACCATGCCGGCGAAACCCTGTCCAACAAGCAGCATTTATGTGGAGGAAGAAATTTTCGAGGAGACACTTCAGCGGGACTTCATCAGATCAGTTTGCAAAGATATCACTTCGCGTAACATCCTGATAGCGACAGTACTGACTTACCAGATCCGGTCAACGCTGAGCCCGCCCTGTGCCGTAATATCTTCCTCTGACGTCCGGCTTTCCCGGCTCGATTCCTGTCATAAAATCCTCAAATTTCACTGTAGGGACGAGGAGACTTGATACACCTCAGTTATTAAATCTCAAATTATTATCAGCTGTTCCCGCATCTCCCAGTGTTAAATTACTTCTTCCTCCCCTGTCATCATAAGCTGAGAGAATTGGAAATAAAACGTCTTTTTATGTTCCAGGTGGTTTAGGTTTAAATTCCAAATTAATACAAAACCTGTGCAGTTTTATTCAGTGAAGTAATTAAATGGTAGAACGGTCCCGCGCCCTTTTCTTTTTGTTCTGAAACTACATTAAATGTGGCCAACCCTCCGAGGTCCCTCAATCCTGAATGTTTCACTGGAGTTACCTTGGTATCTGCCATTGATGTTCATTCAGCGAACCTGACTCTTTCTCACGGGTCCTCCCCGATAGCGGAGAAAACGCAGCCATGCAGATGAAATATGTTTTCTCAGAGTAGTCTGTCGAACAATTATTTATTAGTATCAGTAAAGAAGGATAGGATTCTCCTCAAACCAGCGGCTGTGGCCATTACTCCATTACCTTGCCTTTCCAGCTCGACTGTCTGCTGAAGTGAGGAGTATCATGTGTGTCCGGTTGTATTAACCTCCCGTTCAGTGGTTTCCCCCTTTCTCATTTTCTTTTTAACGATCCCTCTAATTATTATTGAATGCGCAGAAGTTAATGTTCTGGCATTGCTTTCAAATTCATTTTGATTTTTATGAGCATGCGCATTTCCCACGATTAATTCACTGATCACAACTGTCTCGGCAAAGCTCTGTTTAGCTCACCCGTGGCGCCCATTCGCAAGTTTGGCATCTCTCTTTTCGTGGGATCTAGTATTCCGGACACATCGCTGGTACGTCCCTTGTTCTGACAGAGAGTGTAGTGTGTCAATCTGGATTTAAAATGCATTCAAGTCAAGTCAACTTTTTTTGTCATTTCGACCATAACTGCTGGTACAGTGCATAGTAAAAATGAGACAACGTTGACACAGTACAAAAAACTAGACTGAACTATGTAATGAAAAATGAAAACACAGAGAAAGCTATATCAGACTACAGACCTACGCTGGACTGCATAAAGTGCACTCAAGCAGTGTCGGCATTACAATAATTAATAAACAGGACAGTAGGGAAAGGCATCAGTCCAGGCTTCGGGTATTGAGGAGTCTGATAGCTTGGGGGAAGAAACTGATACATAGTCTGGTCATAAGAGCCGGAATGCTTCGGAGCCTTTTCCCAGACGGCAGGAGGGAGAAGAAATTGAATGAGGAGTACATGGGGTCCTTCATAATCTTTATTCATGTTCTTTATTCGATGTAATTATGAAATAATTTCATTTTAAACAGAAGCCAATTAAATAATCTCTTGAAAACAATTGTAATTACGTCATATCGTCTGAAATTAAAATCAATCTGTCCACTATCCGTGCTGCTCTCCGCAAGACGCTTCCCTATTAGGGACAGTTCTTGATAACCTCGCCTTCTCTGACTGGGATACGGCCCGTTACTGACTACATAACAGAGCCGACTGAGGTTTAACTGCTGGATGTGCAGCTGCGAGATGTTAATCGTGTATTAAGTGGAATTATACCCTGACACCAAACTATGGCCCGTTCGACTATTACTCACAGTAGGCAAATAAAGTCAGACGAATCATTCTGCGGTTATCGATGGTATGTTTTAATAATTTATTTCAGTTAATTTAACGGCGATTGTGTTCCTGTCCCGCGGGAAGTGCGGACTCTCCAAATGCATCACTCTCTACCTTGTGGCCATGGCGGTGGCCGATCTGATGGTGGTTATCATTGTTATTATACTACAGAGGATAAATTATATCTATTTACATGGTAATTTCTTGCTGGTAACTCCGACGTGTTCTCTGCTTCTGATACTGAGTCTCGCAAGCTTGGACTGTTCTCTCTGGTTGATGGGAGCTTTCACTTTTGATCGGTGCGTCGCCATTTGCTGTGAGAAGCTGCGGAACCGATATTGCACCGAGAGAACAGCGACTGTGGTGGTAGCAACAGTGAGTGCGGCGTGTTATGCCCAGGCCATTCCATATTACTTTGCAATGGATCGATGGCGTTGTGTTTCTGCAGCAGAATATTTCACATCACCCCTGTGGAAAGCCTACGAGGTATTTGACATAATCTTAACACCGTTACTACCAATATGTTTAATTGTGCTCTTTAATGTTTCAACTGTCAAACGTATCATAGCGACAAATAGAGTTTGCCAGGTACTTCGAAAAAGTAGCGAAAATTGTAAAGACCCAGAGATAGCAAACCGGAGAAAGTCAATGATACTGTTGTTGGGTCTATCAGCCAGTTTCATATTGTTTTGGATGCCCTATGCTGTGTATTCTGTGAACTGGCAATCCGAAAATTATTTCTACACCGACAGATATTTCAGCTCACCGTCATTCATCTTGCAGGTATGTGGGTTGATGCTGTCTTCTCTCAGTTGCTGCACCAACACGTGTATCTATGGCCTGACAGAGAAAATTCAGGGAGGAGCTGAAGCATGGCGCAAAGTATCTGCTTGTAGCAACGGGAAAGATTTGCAAATAAAATGCAAACACAATTATTCCTTCTTGCAACTTCCAAACTTCAAAACGATTAATTCGAACAGTATTTCATTTGAGATTCAGGCGAACGTGTTTTGGTATCTCACTGTTCAAACGATTTGCGGAAGTAAGGCAACAGGATTCAAATGATTATTATCACCAAGGAAGGTAATTAATTCTGATACCATGAAATTTCAATCAATTATATTTGATTACACCATATCTAAGCCTACGAACGGGAATGGCTCTCTCCCATTTGGAAGAGCACTTGATTTGAGTTTCTAGCGATTGCTATTTCAGAATCTCAATATACAGTCAGTCAGAGGGTGTTAAGGAATAGGGTTTAACTTATTACTATCTTCATGGAAATACTTCTGACTGGGATGTTATGAAACTTCAATAAACTATGGGTAATTACAAGGTATCTAAGCATTTGAACAGGCATTAATCTGAGTCGTGCAGTGGGCAAACTGTTGACAAAATCTCTGCATGGTTTTAAAACACAGAAAATATGAAAATATATTATTGTATAATCCGAAATTCATCATTATTGCCTCGGCTTTTACGGCATTTATGTTTCATATTATTGTCTCTGAATATCAGCATCAGACGGTAAATGCAATTTAATCGTTGTAGAATGATTTAGATGTTCTCCCCATCTCAGTAACATTTCCGTGCCAGAACAGTCTGGAATCGCGACGTAACAAGGATTCCTTTATACTTACCAGTCACGAATGTGACGTGATCAGCAGGGGCTTGGTCTTTGTACTTAAGTAATGCTGACGCTTTGAAATACATTAATGCGAGCTGCTTCACAATTGTCATGCTTTGGTCATTGTGGAGGCATTAACAGTTGATATGCTTTGGTCATTTGGAGATTGCGGAGGGATTACTAATGATTTTTCAAGAATCGATGGATTATGGCATGGTATCGGATTTCTGGAAAATTACAAATGTTACTCCGCCTGTTAAGAAGGGTGGGAGGCAGCAGCAAGGCAAGGCAAGGCAGCAGCAAGGTACTTGTTATTCCTGACATCAGTGGTTGGGAAGATTTTGGAATCGGTTGTTAGGGATGAGGTTATGGAATAACTGGAGGCACACAAGATAGGCCAAAGCCAGCATGGTTCCCTGAAAGGAAAATCCTTCCTGACTAACCTACTGCAATTTTGTTGAAGAAATTACAAGCAGAGTAGACAAAGGAGATGCAGTAGATGTGGTGTACTTGAATTTTCAGAAGGCCTTTGACAAAGTGTAACACATGACGCTGCTTAGCAAGATTAGAGCCCATGCTATTTTCAGGAAGTCACGAGTATTGATGATAGTTTGGCTGATCAGCAGAAAGCAGAGCGTGGGAGTAAAGGGATCCTTTCCTGGCTGGCTGCCGGTTACCAGTGGATTTCCACACTGCTCAGTTTTGGGACCGCTGCTTTTTACGATGTATGTCAATGACTTGGATTATGCAATTAATGGCGTTGTGGGTAAATTTTCCGATGGTGCAGAGGTAGGTGGAGAAGCGGATAATGTTGAGGAAATAGAAAGTTGCAGAGACACTTAGATATTTTAGGGAAATGGGCAAAGAGGTGGCAAATGCCCATCTTGCAAATACAATCTTGGAAAGTTTTTGGCCATACACTTCATTGGAAGAAATAAACAGCCGGATTATTATTTCGATGTGGCGAGACATCATTTTCATTTCATTTTTCAATCATTTTATTGATTTTCCAGCAAACAATTTGTGCTGCCTTTATGGCATTCGTTTAGTTTATAATATTTTCGCTTAGTAATTCGTTTGTTAGCATTTTCTAGTTAAAGTTAGGATTGTTTAAAGTAAATTCGTTGCCTGCGATATATCGCGGATGCGATGACGTCACATCCGGTTTCGCCGCGTCTTGTGGGAAAATACCGGTTTGGAGAAACGGGAAGGAGGGGGCACACATGTGCGAGATCAGCGCAAGAAAAGTTGTCTTCCACGCACCAGAAACATCGTGCAGCAACGGCGTAAGTTCATGAGATAATCGATATGTTGAATTAAAATGTTAACGCTGATTCTGTTAAAAGTAACGACGGCCGATAAGGTTTTTGTTTTCGTTATTTAAAGAGTTGCGGATAGTTTGTGTTGAAGTATATTTAAAGCAGTCAATGGCCTAAGTAGATTCTGACTGTATGCTGCACTTTAATGTAATGTAGTTGTTGTAGTTTTACTTTTGCGAGTATTTACGATGTAAATGTGATATCAAGAAGGAAACAAATGCTGTCCAAATCTTGTATCGTTTTATCAACAGTTTTCACCAGTGAACAGTAAACGGTTAATCTTACTGTGATCTTTTCATTGACAACGGTTTATCTCGGTGTTTCCCTTACACTACATACAAATCAGAGAAGTTTTAGCAAACAGATAATAAAAAAGACGTATATCATGTCAAAATCAGATGTTTAAAGTTACGCTGTTATATATACAATATAATCCAGAAACCACAACTCCTCTTAACAAATCGTAAAAGTAAATGGAAATTTTATTTAATAAAAGTGAAAAAAAAAATCACTAAACTAAACCGGATCAAACAAAAAGGAAAATAAAAGAAAGATTGGGCAGTCCATTTGAGAATAAAATTAGAAGAAAGAGAAAGAGAGAAGAATCTTTCCAGTCACCTCCGAACCTTCGCAGATAAGGATTTTGCCGAAAGAGAATAAAGATAAATAAACACAGAAACACATAAATAAATAAATAAACAAACAAACAAACAAACAGATAAATAAACAGATAAATAAATAAGTAAATAAATAAATAGATAGATAGATAGATAGATAGATAGATAGATAGATAGATAGATAGATAGATAGATAGATAGATAGATAAATAAATAGATAGATAGATAAATAGATGGATGGATGAATGAATGAATGAATGAACGAATGAATAGATGGACGAACGAACGAAAGAAAAAACAAACAAATAAATAGATGTATGGATGGATGGATGGATGGATGGATTAAATCGTATGAAAAAGTTGAATAAAGGGTTGCCAAACTTGCTCAAAATTAAAAGACGTATCAAACGTCCGGCTTCTAATTCTCTCCAAACTTAAACATGACAAAATGGAGGAGAGCCAATAAAAATAACAGAAAGCGGATTAGAATCTTTCCAGTATAACAAAATAGTTCTCCTAGCCAGTAAAGTTGTAAAGGTTATTACATTTTGAGTGGAAGCAGAAACTCTACCTGCTTCCTCAGGAATAATCCCAAAAATTGCCTTAAGTGAATTGGGTTGAACATCCACGTCTATAATATTGGATAGTATTCTAAATACATCCCTCCAAAAATTATTTATGCTTACACAGGACCAAAGCATATGAGCCAGAGTAGCCACCTCTGAGCTACATCTGTCTCAACTAGGATTTATAATAGGAAAAAAAAACATGCGCCAATTTACCTTTGGAATAATGCTCTCCATGCCCTCCACCTCTTCAATAACGTCCAGTTCCCCGGTCCCGACCGCTTCATTTTCACTGTGGATGTCCCATCCTTATACACTTCCATTCCCCATCGAGAAGGCCTCAAAGCCCTCCTCTACTTTCTGGACAATAGACCTCACCAGTTCCCCACCAGCGCCACACTTCTGCGTTTGGTGGAACTGGAACTCACATTTAATATCTTCTCTTTTCGCTCTTCCCACTTTCTTCAGACGGAGGGTGTAACTATGGGCACTCGCATGGGTCTCAGCTATGCCTGCCTCTTCGTTGGTTATGTGGAACAGACTATGTTCCAAATCTATCCTGGTACTGCTCCCCAACATTTCCTTCGCTACATTGACGACTGCATTGGTGCTGCTTCCTGCACCCATGCTGAGATCGTCAATTTCATCGGCTTTGCCTCTAACTTTTACCCAGCCCTCGAATTCACTTGGTCCATCTCGGACACTTCTCTCCCATCTCTGGAGATAGACTGTCCACTGACATCTTCTATAAACCCACTGACTCTCATAACTACCTCGACTATACCTCTTCCCACCCTGCCACATGCAAAAATGCAATTCCCGAATCCCAGTTCCTCCGTCTCCGCCGTATCTGCTCCCAGCATGAGACTTTCCTTTCCAGGACATCTCAAATGTCCTCTTCTTTAAAGATCGTGGTTTCCCTTCTGCCGTCATCACTGATGTCCTCACCCGCAACTCCTCCATTTCCCGCACTTCGGCCCACAACCCATACTCCCGTCACCACAACAGCGACCGAGTTCCCCTTCTCCTCACCTGTCACACCACCAGCCTCCGGATCCAGCATATTATCTCTCGCAACTTCCGCCACCTTCAACAGGACCCCACCACTAAGCACATCTTTCCCTCTCTACCCCTCTCCGCTTTTCGCAGGGATCGTTCCCTCTTCAACTGCCTGGTCCACACGTCTCCCACAGATCTCCCACCTGGTTCTTATCCCTGCAAGCGGAAGTGCTACACCTGTCCCTACACCTCCTCTCTTACCACCATTCAGGGCATCAGACAGTCCTTTCAGGTGAGGCAACACTTCACTCTATGAGTCTGTTGGAGTCATCTAGTTATCCCAGTTGCCACCCACTTCAACTCTGCTTCACATTCCCATTCTGATATGTCCATACATGGCCTCCTCTACTGCCATGAGACCCTCGGCACGAATGCTGAATTCTCCAACTTCCGGTAATTCCCTCCCACAACCTTCTCCAATACGTTTTAATCGGCCTCCTCCATCAACTGCCTTTCACCTCTCTCATGATTCCGCCTTCTTCTACTACCCAGAGTGCTTTCCTCTTACATTCCTTCTTCAGCTTTCCTGCCTATCCTCTCTCTGCTTCCCCTGCCTCAACCCCTGATATTTCCCTTTCTGGTTTTTCACCTGGCACCTACCAGCCTTCTCCTCCCAACCATCTTTATAAGGCCCCTACCCCCTCCCTCTTCACTCCTAATGTAGAGTCTAGGCCCGAAACGTAGACTGCTCGTTTCCACGGATGCTGCCCGACCTGCTGATTTCATCCAGCATGTTGTTCTGTGCATTTGCCTTCCTCACCGACGACGCAACCTGCAAGTTAACCTTCAGGATGTTTTGCACAAGGACTTTCAAGGCTCATTGCAGATTCCTGTATTCTCGGATTCCTGTATTTTCTTTCCATGTCGAAAACTGTCTGCTCATTTATTTGTTACACCAGAGTGCATAACCATGTATTTACCAGCGTAAAAATTTAATTAAACACTTACTTGCCAGGTACACCATAACATTCTCTTAACAATTGATTCAAACATCTCACCAACCATTGAGTACAGGCTGACTGGCCTGTAATTTTCTTTCTGCTGCCCCTGTCCTTTCCTAAAGAGTGGAAAGACATTTGCAATTTTACAGTCCACCGGAAACACGCTGGACCCCAATGTTTCCTGAATTACCTATACTAATTCCTCCACAATCTGCAAGGTGCAAATCATCTGATCCGGGTGATAAATTAAATTTACACCACGGAAGTACTGCGACGTCCTCCCTAAACTCCCTTCCTCTCACGAAACTGCAGATCTTCTCGTCCGCCACGTCTTCCGCCTCCATGGAATCCCCGCAGACATCGTGTCCCATCGAGGTCTCCTGTTCGTCTCACGGGTACGGAGGGCCTTCTGTCAAGCCCTAGGTCATCGGTCAGTCTGTCATCCGGCTTCCACCCCCAGACTGAACGGGTCAACCAGGACCTGGAGGCAAAGCTACGTTGTGTAACGGCAACAACCCGTCGACCTGGAGCGGCCACCTCCCGTGGGTTGAGTCCGACCACAACTCTCTGGAGAGCTCTGCCATTGGAAGGTCTCCATTCCGGTGTCCCTGGGCTACCAACCCCCGGTGTTCCCGCACAAGAAGAGGAGATTGCGGTGCCATCAGTGCAAGACCATATCTATCGGTGCCTGAAGGTTTGGGAGGAGTCACGCACGGTCCTGCTCAGATCAACAAAACGCAACAAGATGACGGCCGACCGACTCCGGACTCCGGCGCCCGAGTATCCACCTGGGCCGATGGCGTGGCTTCCAAGGACATCCCGCTCAAGAACGAGCATAGGAAACTCGCCCCTCGCTTTCTGAGACCTTCCAATGGCAGAGCTCACAAGAGAGTTGTGGGCGGACTCAACCCACTATCCGATGACTACTGGATGTGTGCTGTAGGGGCAGGGGTCTCCAGGACAGACTGGTAGACTGGAAAGGGGACAGTCCAGGATAGTGTTCCTGGCCCCCCTGCTCTTTCATCCTAGACCCAAAATCCAAGATTTTCATCGAGACCATCCAGACTGGCCTGGAAGTTCGCCGGGAGGCTCCTATTGAGGGAGGGGTAGGGTCATGGTCCCTCCAGGCAATCGCACACTTGGCTGTACACCTCAGGAATTGTGCCTCAATCACCTCGTTTATTTCCAATCATTCCTAGGTTCCACTAACTACACACACCTGCTTTGCATCAGCAAATGCAGGATAGAAACCCTGTGATCACAACATGGAGCTGCCAGTTCGTTGGTCGACTCCGGTGAGAGTAACTTCATTTCATATTTCATAGGGCTGCCAGTTCTAAGTCTAGCATCGCTCCTGGATACCGACTCCACGCTCGCTACGTCAACAATGCCTCCTGACTCTGTCTCCACACCGTGTTCTGCACTTGGGTTCGTTCACCGCCATGTTTGTGTAACAGATACAAGACATCCAGAAGGTTATTTTATTTGCTGAGTCTGTGGCAAAGGAGGTAAATGCAATGTTGGCATTTAGCTCAAGGGGAATAGTGTCAGGGGTAGGTTTTTCACACTCAGGGTGCTGGCTACGTGGAATGCGCTGCTGGCGGTAATGGTGCAACCGGATACAACAGGGTCTTTTAGGGAAATTCTCGGCAGTCTCTAGAGCAGGCTACAGCATTGTGGTGGCACAACATTGTGGGCCGAAGGGCTGTAGATTTCTCCGTTCTCTGTTCGATGAGACTGCTCCGCCATTCCTGGCCTTCTTGTGTCTGACAATTCCAGCTGCTGTTGAGGCAGTGTCCTGGCTAACACTACGTCATGAAGACGAAATCTGGGTGATGGTGTGTTAAATTTGATTAGTAAGTATGCAGATGATACTAAGATAGGTGGCGTTGTGGATAATGAATTAGGTTTTCAAAGCTTGCAGAGAGATTTAGGCTAGTTAGAAGAGTGGGCTGGACGATGGCAAATCGAGCTTAATGCTGATAAGTGTGAGGTGCTACATTTTGTTTGGAATAATCCAAATAGGGCATACATGGTAAATGGTAGGACATTGAAGAATGAGGTAGAACAGAGTGATCGAGGAATAATGGTGCATAGTTCCCTGAAGGTGAAATCACATGTGGATCGGGTGGTGAAGAAAGCTTTTGGTATGCTGGCCTTTATAAATCAGAGCTTTGAATATCGGAGTTGGGATGTAATATTAAAATGTAATGTACATTGGTGAGGCAAAATTTGGAGTATTGTGTACAGTTCTGGTCACCGAATTATAGGAAAAATGTCAACAAAATAGATAGAGTACAGAGAAGACTTAATAGAATGTTACCTGGGTTTCAGCACCTAAGTTACAGGGCACGGTTGAACAAGTTAGGTCTTTATTCTTTGGAGCGTAGAAGGTTGAGGGTGGACTTGATAGAGGTATTTAGGAACTCTCCTTAGTTCCAGTGCCCTCTTTTAAACAGGGATACACACAAACAGGTAGACAGATTCCCACTGTGTTGTAAATTTATTCGGCTAAAAGTTACCAAAAATGAAACCAAAATGATTTTGCTTTTTTTTCAGCTAAATGGACGGAATGGTTTAAGAAGGCTGCCTAAACGTTTTTGACTTCGGAATGAGCGCGCGAAATACAGATACATCACTGACAAAAAATGCTGTCACCCGGAGCCAGGCATGTTTTTCGGTGACGCCATGTGCAGTAATAAACAGTTTTCACAACCTACCATAACGTATACCATATACAATCACATATTCTTTAAAGTTACTAGGCAAAAATCTGATCTTCGGAAAATAAAGTATGGCGATAATAGATGCGAGAACCCTTGATTGAATATATTGACCTGGTGCAGTCTGATTCGTGAGTAACAGTGAGGCTGTGTGTAACAGCGAGGCTGTGCGGATGAAGCTTAAACAATGAATGTACCAGATGCGCCGATTTGAATCGGTGTGTTGGAAATGTATTATAAATAGGAGGGAAACTATTGACTCCAATGAAGGTTGCTGCTTCGGTATTTCATCGGTTCAGTTACCAGGGCCCCCATAAACCCTTGGGGCTCCCCTTCTCACAGTTTTCAGTTGGTGGCCTCGTTCAAATGTTGCAGGGCCCCCAGGAGGTTGAGAATAGATGATGTACAGCATTTATAGGTGCCTTTGAGCTAGATGTTTGCGATCAGCTGACGGCGGGGAACTCTCATTGGATAATTCTCAAATTGAATTCTACGCAGAGAGGAGGAATTTCAAATATGGGTGTCCTGGGAATAACTGTGGTCAGTGTGAAGGCTCCAGAGGCAACATTATCATCATGGTCAACGGTGCGCGTTGAATAGTAATGACTTCGGCAGCTTGGCCTGCAGTGATCTCACCATCTCAGTTCAGTGAGCTGAGATCCAGAGAAGCAATAACGACATCAGTGTGGTCAGTGACGTGCTTTGAAAGTACAGACCATTTTGTATATTGAATACAAGAGCCCGTAACCGTTCTGACGTTCCCGCTTCACACTCAATGTGTCTGTTCGTGTCCACTGTCTTGCAGTTCCAATCCAGGCAGTGGTTCTCCAGGAGGTCAGAGAGAAGAGTCTGAGTTTGAATAGTGGAGATTTTGGGCAGATTCATCAAGTCTGTGTTTCACATCCTCCCCCTTCTGCAGAGAAATCTTCTTTGGAATGTTTTTCCCTATCAGAGCAACGAATAAAATTATTACAAAACCTTGAATAATAATGTGTCCCATTTTCATTTTATACCGACATGTGGTGTATCCCATATTTCTGCATGGGCTGAACTACAACGGGTTAACTACAGCTATTGTGATGCGCAATAATTCTCTTTGTTGTGCACAGCCTACTTGGAACAATATCAACCTGAACGTTTATTTGCAGCACTATTCACAATATTTTTGAATGTTTTGAGAAGGGTATAGATAGGGAGAATGAATGTGTTGTATTGTGAGAAACGTGTTTGATCTTACAGCTATTGCAGGGAGATGGTTGCAGGCTGACCGGGAGAGGGACCTCAGTGTTCGAACATATTCAGTGTTCCAGCACTGTCCGAAGCCCGGATGCAAATGGAGTAGAGCTAGACATCCTCTCTCCAGCAATCTAACCCCACAAAAGCCCGGAGCCACAGAAGCTCCAAAGTCTTCATCTCTGAGAAAGGATGTATCCAGCACGAAGACTGGCGGCATCTGGGGACAGCGTGAAAGACTGGCACAGCACAGAGAACTCGGGTCAGTGGACTGTGCCCCAGTCGGCATGATGTGCAAAACTGCCCACCGTCTGAATGAGAGAAAAAGAGCAACAGAGTCCTGTTTAATCTCTGCCCTCTCACTATCTGGTACCCTGTAGTTGAGGATTCCACATCCCTGTTAAACAAAAGTTTCTATGCATCCACACTAACTGCAAGCTTCCTTATTTCATACAGCTCTATAATATTGCCCCTCATCTCCCACATTCCAAGAAAAACAATCCTAAACTGCTCATAACTCAGTCATTGGTGACCCAACAATGACCTTGTCAACTTCCCCTGCCTTATTTTCAGCTTAATTACATCCTTCCTGTAACAGTGTGACCAAAACTCAACACGATATTTCAATGTAAACTCACATCTTATACAATTGCAACACAACACCCCGACCACTATCCTCTGTGGATTGACTGATGAAGGCCAGTATCCAAATATTTCATCATCAACTTCCCAGTCTTTGACTCAATTTGAGACCCTGTCAGCTCATTGGGTGAAAGGCAACTCATGTTTGATTAACATGAAATAAGTTTGTCTAGCTGCTGGAAGGGAACCTGTAGATGTGGTTGGATTTTCAGAATGCAACCAACAAGGTGCCACTTGAAAGGCTGATGTACAACACCGGAAATCACAAGACGAGTTCACAAAAATAAAAGGCTGTTTTTAACATAGAGGACAGGAACTCAGTTAACAGGTTTGTTTCAGGATTGGAGGATGTATCCATGGATCAAATCCACCCTCAATTATATACTATCAATATTAAAAATTTGGTGGAGTGAGCGGAGGTTGGGTTGGTATTGGGTTTTCTAAGGGAGCAGGGGTAGGTTAAGGGCCATCACAATCGATATTATTCACCCGGACGAGGGGACAGAGTGTGAGGTGTCCAAGGCTCTGTCAATGACATAGAATGTGATGGGGGTAATGTTATGATGGAACATTTGTTCTCTGCCACAGGATATAGAGAATACTCGTAAAATGCAGTTTAATGTGGTAAACAGCGATGATGTATTCAGTGTTTGAAAGAATCAAAACGCGGACTATTATTTATATGGAGAGAAACAGTACATGATTCAAGTACAGAGGGGTCCAGGTGTTCACTTATACCAGTTACACACAAGCAGCAGACAGGTACACAGAACGGTTGATGGACATTTAGCTCTGTGTGATTCGTGCAGAGAGACGGAGAAGTGTTCTTATGGTGTCAGACAAGTGCACAGCGACGGAGTTTGGGAAGATAAATACAGATGTTCTGTGAAGTGTTAGTGAACACAGAGATCTAGGTATACAGGTACATAGTTCCCGAAAAGCCACAACACAAATTGTCATGGTTGTGAAGTAGGTGAAAAGCATGCCTCCCTTTGGCAACAGAGGAGATGCAAAATCACATTACGGTTGCACAAAATATTAATTAAATCACAGCAGCAGTAACCTGTGCAATTCTGGTCAGCAAAATAAGGAAGAAGTGATTAAGCTAGTAAGGTGATGAAATGATTCACATAAATGTTGCCAGGACTGGGGTCTTGCGTTACAGGTAAAGAGCAGACAGTCTGGGGCTGCTTTCGCTGGATTGAAGGAGGCTGCTTTCGCTGGATTGAAGGAGGCTGAGGGGGGACCTGACCGAAGTTGATAAAACTATGCAGTTGCAGATAAGGGAAACAGTCAGAGTCATTTTCCCAGGGTGGAAATGTCAAATTCAAGAAGGCTGCCTTTACAGTGACAGGGTGATCACATAAAGATGGTGAACATGGCAAGTGGTAGATCCGTTTTATTTACAGAGTGGTGGGGCCCGGTATGGGCTGCCATGGGGAGTGATGGAAGCAGATATGATAGTGACATTGAAGGGAGAGAAGTGATTCTGTTTAATGTGGCATTGTATTCAGCACGGACATCGTGGGAAGAAGGACCTGTTCTTATACCGCACTGTTGAGTGTTCTATCAGTCATGTCCCTCAGCGTTTATACACTTCTTCCACACAGTAAGTGGTGTGTGTATGATGCGAGCTGCCGGAAGAAGGAGAGGAGACACAATCACAATGTTTAGCAGATATTCGGGCAGGTGAATGGATCGTTGAGATTGAGAGTGATATAGGCCAAACACAGGTTAAATGGAACTCTAGGATACACACCTTGTTTAACTTTTAGATGTTGTGAAAAAGGCTGCAGCCATTCACTTAATCAGCGATGTCCCTCAGAGTTTATACACTTCTATACGCTCCACACTCAGCTTTATACATTCCGGGAGTACAGATCGAGGCTTTCCTGTCTCTCCTTGTAACTCAGTCCCAGTTGCTCCTTGTGAATCTTTACTGCATCCTCTCTAGCTGAATCACATCCTTTCTGTTGCTGAGCAACAATCCAACCACAGTCTCAACAAAATACTGTATAGTTGTGACGATACATCCTAACTCTTGTATTCAGTGTCCTGACTGATGACGGATTCATGCCAGAGGATTTCCTCACCACCCTGTGTACACTGTCACCACTTTCAAAGACCCACAGACTCTGAAAAAGTAAATGAAGAAGTATAATGTTTTGGAGGTATTAATTTAATTGCATACTCCTTATCTAGATTTAGGATATTGGTGAAGATCTGATCACATTTAGATCATATGTATGCAAAAATAAAGAAAATCCTACAGGATTCACAAATTTCTCTCACATCTCCATCTCTGTTGTGAGCCATTTGTCACTCTGGCCCTTTTCCCCTAACTGATCAGGATCTCCCTGTAATCTACGTGAACATTCCTCACTGTAACCAACATGTCCGAACTTACTGATGAAGTGTTCTGCATTTGTATGCAAGTACATTCTTAAAGTAATGAGCGACAAAACTCTCAGCTCTGCCCGCTGGAGCATATTACTATTCCCCAGTCTGCTCTCTGAGAAACAGTTTTATTTACCTCTTCAAAAATCTCTGTAGATCCATCAACGTCAACTTCCCGCAAACAAAGCCACGCTGTCTCCTGCTAATCAGATACTGTCCATCCAAATACAGGTGATTGCTGTCCCCCAGAATCCTCTCCAGTCGCGTCCGAACTACTGAAGTCAGGCTAACTGACCTGCAGCTCCCAATCTTGTCCTTGACAGCTTTTTAAACAATAGAACAACATTAGTCACTCTTCAGTCATTGAGGGAACCTTCACTCGACCTCAGCAATTTTCTCTGTCCTTCCACAAAGCAGTGAATCAGGCCCTGATGATTCCCTCAACTTACTGCAGTGTAATTTGCTAATAACTGCTCGCTGGTAATATGAATGTCCTCCAAATCAAGTCCACGAGTTTGCATTATCCATTGAGCAACCATGATATTGTACTCAGTAAACACAAAGTAGAAATCAATGATTGATTCATGATCCCACCCATTCCCTGTGGCTCACGACATGGAGACCCTACTGTTCTCTATGGGGCGTCTCTCTCCCAAGCCACACTGTTACTCCTAACAGAGCTACAGAACCTCTTGGTATTTTCCTGACCTACCAGATCAATCACATAACATTAGCCTGTCCTCCCGGTTTCCCCCTTAAAAGTATTCTTAATAACTTTTATTCTCATCAGGTGATTTTCCCGAATCTGACCTCCTACACCCAGTGTATATTTCCTTTATTTCTTGACCGGAGCCTTTAGATCTGTCATTGGCCAAGGATCCCTCAACTTGACAGGTTATCCATCACTCTAAAAGGAACATACTTCTTCTGGAAGCTGCAATCACACTCATGTAAAAAAAAACTCCCACTTGCCATCTGTTCATTTTCCGTCATACAGTTTCTCTCACTCCACCTCTACTAGATCCAGTCAAATCCACTAAAAACACCTTTACTCCAGAATAGATCTCTAAACTTGACCATAGATTCCCATCACTATCTTCAAACCAATAGAAAGAATGAAGAAGGTATTAGCAAATACAAGTGTAAGACGTGGGAACACGAAACAATCCTCATAGAGGAATCAGAATAGGAGAGAGTGAGCAGTTTCAAGTTCCTGGGAGTTAGGATCTCTGAGGATATATCCTTGTCCCAAAATAACAATGTAATTATAAAGAAGACAAGACAGCAGCTATATTTCATTAGAGTTTGAAAAGATGTGATTTCTCAATGTGCTATGCAAGATGCTCACCAGCCGCAGCCCTGTAGACCTTCACGCCATGCTGCTTTCATCTTATGAGAGACGGCGCACCATTCGGTCAAATTTACCTGTGCCTGCACATGCCTTTTCTATGCACACTGGATATAAACTTCCTTCACTCTGCTATCCGAATTGGCAACAGCCTTCCAGATGCTGTGATTGGAAACATCTCCGACGATGGGGTCCAACCCTTCAAGAGTTGAGCGCACAAACACCTGTCATCACTGGGAGGGAAGTCACAAGCTTCTTCATAAGCTATCATGAATGGGACCAGGATGGCAATGCTTGGTTGTTGGTAGGTAGGGGTTAATACTGGACTTTCAAGAACACTTGTGAGTTACGTTCCAACTGGGCTCAGTCCTTAAACTGCTGGAGAACAGTGCTGAAAGAGAGGTGCTGCTTTCTCCCGGTCGGGATTTGTTTTTCTTTCCAAGTGCCCCTACCACGCTTTGTCACCCTGCAACCTTATCAATAGACAATAGACAATTGACAATAGGTGCAGAAGTAGACCATTCGGCCCATCGAGTCTGCACCGCCATTCTGAGATCATGGCTGATCATTCACTATCAATACCCAGTCCCTGCCTTGTCACCATATCCCTTGATTCCCCTATCCATCAGATATCTATCCAGCTCCTTCTTGAAAGCATCCAGAGAATTGACCTCCACCGTCTTCCGAGGCAGTGCATTCCACACCTCCACAACTATCTGGGAGAAGAAGCTCTTCCTCAACTCTGTCTTAAATAACTGACCTCTTATTCTCAATCCATTCCCTCTGGTACTGGACTCCCCCAACATCTGGAACATATTTCCTGCCTCAATCCTATCAAATCCTTTAATTATCTTAAACGTTTCAATCAGATCCCCTCTCAATCTCCTCAATTCCAGCGTGTACAAGCCCAATCTCTCCAATCTGTCTGCGTAAGACAGCCCTGCCATCTCAGGAATCAACCTAGTGAATCTACGCTGCACTTCCTCAATTGCCAGAATGTCCTTCCTTAAACCTGGAGACCAAAACTGTACACAATATTCCAGGTGTGGTCTCACCAGGACCCTGTACAAATGCATAAGGACATCCTTGCTCTTGTACTCAATTCCCCTTGTAATAAAGGCCAACATTCCATTTGCCCTCTTCACTGCCTGTTGCAGTGAAGTATCCTTCAATCTCTTTGAATTATTGAGGACAGCATGTGTATAAACGTCTCTATCCAGAAGACCTCATCATGATCATCATGACTCCAGTATTTCTACTATTCATTAATGTTTCTTAATCGTGCACATGATTTTTTTTTGTATTTTATCACTGAGCGGCTGTGAACCATCTGATAGGCCTACCAGAGTTCTCTTTGAGAACTAGTAATGGAAGTCGCTCAAAAACCTGTCTCAATGTACAGTGAAGGATATTTTAACAGGCTGATTCACTCTTTGGTGGGGATGGGGGCAATTACTACGCAGGACTAAAATCAGCTTCCAGAAGTTGTAATGCTAGTCAGCTCCATATTGGATCCGAGCCTCGGGAGTATCCAAGACATCGTCAGGTAGTGATGCATCAGAAAATCGACGTCAATAATGAAGGATTTCCATCACCCAGAACATGCACTCTTCTCGTTGTTAAAGGCAAGGAAGAAATATAGAAGCCCGAAGGCGCACACGCAGTGATTCAGGAACAGCTTCTTCCCCTCTGCCACCCGATTCCTAAATGGGCATTGTATCAATGAACAGCACCTCACTTTTATAATATATATTATTTTTGTATTTGCAGCATATTTCATCATTTAAATACTTACTGTTATTGTTTTACTTGTTTTGTTTTTTCCCTTTCTATGTTTTCATGTATTGGATGAAACTGCTGCTGGTAAGTTAACAAATCAGAAGCAGGTTTATTACCACTGGCATGTGTCGTGGAATTTGTTAGCTCAGCAGCAGCAGTTCACTGCGATACATAGTATGGAAGGAGAAAACAAAATAAAATAATAATAACAATTATAGTGTCCAAGGTTTCAATGCCTATTCAGGAATCGGATTGCAGTGGGTTAAAAGCCGTTCCTGAATCGATGAGTGTTTACCTTCAGGCTTCAGTACCTCCTACCTGATGGTAACAATTTCCAAATTTCACAACACATACAGATGATAAAAAACCGATTCTGATTCTGATACAAGTGAATCTTGATCAGCTTGTTGAGTAGGCTGAGTAATGGCAAATGGTGTTCAGTCCAGATGAGTGAGGTGTGGCAATTTGTGAAGTCATGTCAGAGAAGGACATTGTGATCTCAGCACTATCTGTCACAGAAACATTCCTCCCCTATATTGACTCCAGCTGCATTTCTAGCTGCCCCTGGAAAGCAGTTAACATAAACAAAGACCCTTTCCAGCCCGTCATTCGGTCTTCTCACACCTTCCATCGGGCAGCAGACATAAAGGAGTGAGAACAAACAGCACCAGGATCAAGGACAACATCGGTCCCAATGTTTCTTAATTGTACGCAGGATTTTTTTGTATTTTACAGAACTTTCCAAAGTATTCATACCCAGTTTCGAAGTTTGCATGTTTTATCATTTTACCAACATGAATCCACAGTGGGTTTATTTGGCTTTTTGACACTGAATAACAGAAAGACGATTTCGTGTCAAAATGAAAGTTATGTCTAAAAAGTGATATTCACCCCCTTAATATGACAAACCAAATAGTCACGGGTGCAGTCAATTTGTTTCAGAATTAATATAATTACTTAAATGGAAATCACCGTGTGCGGTCTGGATGCTTCAATTAACTGTCGTAAAAATGTCAATTGCTGTTGCGTCTGTGTCTTATGTTCTCTCCCATTTTTATACTCCATGAGCACCTCATTTGTTCCGGCCTGCTTATAGCTGCAGTGAACCTCCTTTTATATCTTCACCAGGGCCTCAACATCTAAAAGGACCTAAGATGCCTACATCTTTCAAACTTACCTTTTATTCAGTCAGACATATATAAGAATTTTACTCCCAGAGTTATACTTTTTAGAGCCTCCCATTTCCCAAGTTCACATTTGCCAGAAAGCAGCCTGTCCGAATCCACACTTGACAGATTACTTCTGATTCCATTAAAACTGACATTTCTCCAAGTTAGAATCTCACCCCGCACACCAGACCTAACTTCATGCGTATTTACCGTGAAACAAATGACCTTGTGGTCACTAGATGCAAAGTGTTCTCTACACAAACTTTTGCCTCTGCCCTCTCTCATTCTCTAATCGCAGATCAAGTATCGCACTCTCTCCAGTTGCAGCTATTTCCATGTTCATAACAAAATTGAATCTAACTCGGTTGCTCAATGGCCTGCCAAATGTCAGTCAGAGAACTATTCGGAATGTCACCGAATAATTGGTCTCTTGATATGTTCATCTATTCCCATTCACGCACAGTGACCTCACAGTCTGACGATTCTGGACACAAACCCATCAAATGCGTCATCTGTCACTGAGAGAGAGGTTAAAAAGAAATGATCCCAGCACGGTCACTTCTGGAAAACCACGAGTTACTGGAAGTCTCTGTGATAGACAGCAGCTGACAGATGTGTGTAAGGGAACATTTTGGTACCTGCACAGAAGGGACTATTTGCACCTGAACTGCAAGGGAACTAATATCCCACTATAACACCAACCTTATGTTTCTTGCGATTTACTATCTCTCTGCAAACTTGTTCCTCTAAATCCGTCGGGGTGTTGAGTTCTCTGTAATACAGCCCCATGAACGAGGTCATAGTTTTTTATTTATTCATCAGTTCCACGCAAATCGAATCATCGGACGATTTTTCCAGTCTGGCCTGACTGAGCGCAGCTGTAATATTTTCCCTGAATAACAGCACCGCCCCTCTTGCTTTAATTCCCCGCGATCTGTCGCATCAAACGCAATGGAAACTCGAAATATGGAGCGGCCAATAGTGCCCCTCTGCACCCAGTCTCTCTACTGGCTACAATATCATATTTCCAGGAGTTCATGCACAGCACAGTACATCGAAAAAAAGCAGCATTCCCAAAAGCGATACCTGTGAATTTCCACTGGTAACCGGCAGCCAGACAGAATGGGATCCCATATCTACTCTCTCTGTTTTCTGCCGATCAGCCAGTCCTCCACCTGTGCTATTAACTTCCCTGCATTTCCATGGACTCCTATCTTGCTAGGAAATTCCAAATACACCATATCTACTGCATCTATTTTGTCTATGAGCTTCTAATTACTCCAGAAATTGTAGTAGGTCTTTATCAGTCTGGATTTTCCTTTCAGGAACCCATGCTACCTTTGGCCTATCTCGTCATGTGCCTCCAGGTATTCCATGATCTTATCCCTAACAATCGTTCCCAACAAGTTTCTAAACACTGATGTCAGGCGAACGGGTCTATAGTTTCGTTTATGCCGCCTTCCACCCTTCTTATATAGCAGAGTAACATTTGCAATTTTCCAGTCATCTGGTACTTCGCCAGAACCTACCGAATCTGGAAAGATCATTATTAACGCCTCCGCAATCTCTCAGCTACTTGGTTCAGATCCCGAGGGGGACAAGTTGCCGGACATGAGGCTGCTTAACAAACAGGGAAGATTCTACCATTGTCTGACTAGCAGAACGCAAAGTGTTTGAATTAAGGGAGCCTTTTCTCGTTTGGCTGCCGTGACTGGAGTTGTTCAACAGACATCTGTGATTGGACCGATCGCTGTTACATTCTATGTCAGTGAATTGGATAATGGCTATGTCACAGGGTTTGCGGACGATATGAAGGTCGGTGAAGGAGCAGGTAGTTTGAGGAAGCAGAGATGCTGCAAAGGGACTCAGCCACCTCAGGAAAAAGGGGAAATAAATGGCAGATGGAACACAATGCCAGGAAGTGTATGATGATGCACTTGTAGAGGAAATGAAAGGGTTGAGTACTTTCTAAGTGGAGAGAAAATGCAAAACACGGACAAGCATAGAGAACTGGGACTCGTTGTGCAGGATTCCCTCAATGTTATTTCAGAGTTCGAGTGTATGATGAGGAAAGAAAAGGCGGTATTAGCATTTATTTGAAGGCAGCTACAATGCAAGCGCAAGGATGTAATGTAGCGGCTTTATAAAGTGCTGATGTGGCCTCAAACGGAGTATTGTGAACAGATTTAGGCCGCTTATCTTCAGAAAAAATGTGCTGAAACTGGAGAATCGGAGCAAGAGGAATGTCTTTAGCTAGAGAATGGCGAATCTGTGGAATTCGTTGTCACAGGCAGCAGTGAGTGCAGTCCTTACGTATATTTAAGGGAGAGGTTGATAGATTCTCGACTGCTCAGGGCATGAACGGATATGGAGAGAAGGATGGAGATGGGGGCCAGTGGCGGACAGTAAATGGGTCAGCCATGATGAAATGGCGGAGCAGACGCGATGGGACAAATGGCCTAATTGTGCTCCTGTATCTTATAGATTAATGGGCTCAATCAGGGCAGATCAATTTCCAATTAGTGACAAGGCATCGCATCGACCCTTGTGGAGGTCGAGTACGAAAACTGCAGGAGCCTTAGCCTGTCTCCAGGAGTATTTAAAATGTCTTTAGACACCTGTGAGATGCTGTAGATTAGCTTCCATTGTTCCAGAAAGGCTCTGACGATGAGCCGGGAAAGTAGAGGCGGATGAGCCTGACACCAGCGGTTAACATATTGTCAGACATTCTGAGGGACAGGATATAGAAATATTCCAAAGGTATCAAATGTTTCAAATGTGTAGTTAATGTAAGAGAAATGTATACAATATACATCCTGAAATTCTTCTCTTCACAACCATCCACGAAAACAGAGGACAGCCCCAAAGAATGAATGACAGTTAAATGCTAGCACCACAATTTCCCCCGTTCACCCCACCCACGGATAAGCATAGTAATGCAACCATCTTCACCCCCCCCCCCCCCACCCAACCACCAGTTAACGAAAGCATCAGCGCCCTCCACCGAGCACTGAAACGTGCAGTAAAGCGTCAACAGAGACACAGACTTGCAGAACCGCAAAGGCCGGTAATTCAACACACCACAACCTCTGTCACTCTCTCTCTCTCTCTCTCTCTCTCTCTCTCTCTCTGTCTCTCTCTCTCTCTCTCTCTCTCTCTCTCACTCACTCTCTCTCTCTCTCTCACTCTCTCTCTCTCTCTCTCAATCACTCCCCTCGCTCTCTTTCCCTCTCTCTCTTTCTTGCTCTCTCTCTAATAAAAATGAGTTCCCCGTATTACAACGAGAGGGGGACATAACAAACAGCTCAATATCATGTATAAGATTCAACATACGACAGCCTCTCTCCCCCACCGCATATCTCTCTCTCTCTCTCTCTCTCTCTCTCTCTCTCTCTCTCTCTCTCTCTCTCTCTCTCTCTCTCTCTCTCTCTCTCTCTCTCTCTGTCTCGTAAGGAAACAATTGAGTTCCCCGTTTTACAGCGAGAGGAACTCGGGTCTCTGGGCACACGGCCAGGAGCCAGCTCGCCGCTCCCACGACGCACCGACTTCCTGCAACGGCACCGACCTCGACTCCACCCGCCTCCAGAGCCACGAAATCCCGGAATACTGAAGTCGTGCAGGTGTTTTAGCCCTCGTCCTTGGTATATCGAAAAACAGCCAGTCGTCAGACTCCGAGAACGGGTCCCATTCCCGCAAAGACCGGTTTGTAATTCCAGGTCGGGGCCGTTAGGCGCCATCGTCCTCCACAGATCCACGTAACTTTGGATTTCAATGGGAATATGGTAAACTGGATTTGCAGTTGACACCTGGATACAGAGCATGAGTGACAGTGAGGCAGATTATCAAAACTTGGAGATGAGTTTAGCAGCTGGATAAATGGGCTGACGGTTTTGCAGCTGGAATATAATGAGGACCGATGTGAGGAGTTGCACCTCAGGGTAGGACTCAGACAGTGTCTGGTCGGGGATTGTGGTCTGCGGAAAGCAGAGGGATCCGGGAATATAGTTCCATAGTTCAGGGCAGGGTCATGAAGAGAGCCTTTGGCACATTGGCCTTCATGAATCAAAGTACTGAGTACACGAATTGCAATGTTATGTTGAAGTTGTAACGGACGTTACTGAGGAAAATCCTGGAGTATTGTGTGCAGTTTGGATCATAGAAAACAGGACAATACAGGTCCTTCGGCCCACATAGCTGTGCTGAACCTGCCCTGACAACGGAAGAGCCTAGGCTTACCCATAGTCCTCTATTTTTCTAAGCTCCGTGCATCTAACCAGAGTCACCCATCGACACATCAAAAACCTTGAACGATTGGAGCGAACATTCATAATGATGTTTCCAGGAGTTGAGGGCCCGAGGTAGAGAGAAAAATTCAAAGGGTTTTGTCGCACCGAAGCTAAGGCAATTCCCTCTCAGGTTGGGAGAGGCCTGAATAAGTGGTCATAAGTTCGGGGTAAAAGTAAAAGGGTTTAAGGGTAAAATGTGAGGGAACTTCTTTACTGAGAGGACAGTGTGAGTGTGGAATGAGACGCAAGTGGAAGTGGAGAAATGAGGTTCCATTGAGACACTTGGACAGGTACATGGACGGGAGGGATGGTCCTGGTGCCGGCCGGAAGTGCCGTCGGGAAACAGACTATCACACTCTGCAGGAGACGATGAGTATGTTGATGTGTGAGGAGTTTGAGAACTCTACATCCAATCCCTAAGAATCTTCTTCAGAAAAGTGTCTACCCCTCACGTGTCTATATTTTCCAGGAATATCCACCCCCTTCTTAAATAACAGAATAAAATCGATCAGCGCTTTTCTGAGACCTTAATATCTGCATCCTAGTTTATCCCAGCCTGATTTTTCATTGTCAACACATTAGGAAGTCTGTTTCTCATTTGTCAGAAGCACCTGATGTTTTGAGTATTCAGGAAAAGACATTATTTTCAGTGTTAAGTTTTTCTGTGCAGGATTATGTTGTCGTTTGGCGTGATTGGTCATCTGATAGAGAGGTAGTGCTGACAGTTTTATAAGGAAGGAGGCAGGGTGTAGTGTTGTGAATGTGAATGAACCGTATGTGGGATTTGCTGTAGAAATATTTGATTCAGCAGGTAGTTGTATAAACCTGATTATGGTTTACAACGCTTTTGGAAAACTTTCTACTGAGTTGTGAGAAAGTATATTTTGTTCTCGCTGACGAAAAGTTGTCTGCTGCTGAGATTTTAACCCAGTTCACTGAGGGGTTGTTTGTGGAATGATGGCAATGGTTTGATTAAAGAACAGTTTTTCAACTTGTGTGTCTGAACGGGTACGAGATTTAATATTCATAGTAGTTCTACAACTGCTGCAGAATGTTGACGAAGATGTGTATTTTTACAATGAAAGGTTATGTCACGTTATTCAGCAAACTGCGATGGAAGTGATTCCCATTACAAACGGAATTAATAGGAGAAAGGTTGTATCACTGTGGACTGAGGAGTGTGCAGAGGCGTTTAGGGAGTGGGACAAGGCGTTTAGGAAAGTGAAGAAGTATCAGTGTCCCAGTAGCCTTATTAAGTATAAAAGGGCAGAAGCCGTGGTGAGGAAAGTGGTGAAGATTGCGAAAAAGATTTTCTGGGGACACACTGTGACAATATTGCGGGGGATTGGTAGGTCAGACGTCACCAGGACGGGATGATACATGTTATTGTTTGGTCAGATAAATGAGGATGTCGGCATATTTCGGGGTTTGCCAGTGGTGCGGACGGATTTGGCGGAGCATCCAGCTTTGCGGATGTGCTCAGCTTCAGGGGTGTGTCAACGAATGTGTGAGTGCACAAGGATTCCGTGGTGTCGGATGCTTTGGGGTGGACACTGATTTGAAGGATCATTGAGGGTTTTCTGGTGTGCACAGATTTCTGGTTGCTGACAGATTTGCACAAAGGGGTGTGTTGGTGGATTTGGGGGTGAACACTAAACTGGGTGAGCCGGGGAATCTGGAGGTGTGTCGGATTTCAAGGTTTTTACGTTTATCCATACTTTATTAAAAATGTAATTTCAACTTTGACCTTTGTTCGTGCTATGTTTTAAATGGAGGCAACCTATTTGTAAACTGTTTGAAATGATTCTTGCACTGTGACAATTTAATGTGCATGTAGGGGTGCCTCCTGATTTGCAGCTGCGACAAGTCTCGAAGTTATTTCATTTGTACATACACCACTAATAAATGCAAATTGAATTATGCCCTTGTCTTTTTTAATATCCAGGCAGCCATTTTTTGAGGTGTTGGAACTGTGTAGTTTGGGGAGACAGATGAGAAGGAACTAAACCAACGGGATAAAGTGAATTGGAGATGGACACGCGTATAGTCCGGCAGGGTCAAGCAGAGACAGTCGGTCTACCCCACACAGACACACAAAGGTTTTTTTGGAGCCGGCTCGATTCGAACTCCGGAACCTTCGCTCCGAAGTCCGGCGCTTATCCCACGACAACACCAGCCGGCGAAATGATAAATGGCTACTTTGAAGTGCATATTTACACTGGAAGCATATTTAATTGATAATATAACTCGGACGGTTCAGTCACATGAATTAGGACAAATTAGCTCCCAATGGTCTTCATATTAATTGCATAGTTTAATCGCGATCCGTCACCGCGGGAATTTCACCTGTCTGATGTAATCGATTTGTGAATAATTTAAAATCTTTACTTTTATATCTGTCCCTGTGGAGTCACTGAATTGTATTAAAAACCCGAGGCATGTGCTGCCTCAGCATTTCATTCCGAGATCGCGTGTAACACAGGGGGGCCAAATCACTGGACAGAGAAAATGTCTGCATTGTTGGAAATGTACAGGAGTGTGCAGAAATTAATGTACGTGTTCATTGTCGTTGTTGGAGTTCCCGGTGAGTGAGAAGAGAGATTCATGTTTGGAATTTCTGTTTGTTACCGCTGTGAACCTATTCCTGATCATTTTACAATCTTTCAACTTGATGATCATTGTGCAAATATCCGTCAGAGACATAGATCCTGTCAATTCCAGTTTCCGATTTTTCATATTCAGTGACAAAGCGAGCTAAACCGCTGTCTCTCCTCTAACTCATCTGATCGACTCAAACGCTGTTCTTGCCTTTAATGACACCTTGTCCAGATTTGTCGCAGTGCTGAGGACAGGTAGCTCTCCGAGAAGGTGTGACGGGGCGGGGGGGGGGGGGGTTCATTTTCAGGTTCACTGTTTCTGAGTTATTGATCAAAGAGAGCCCCTGGTGCTGTGTTTCGCGTCTCCCTGTGGAGTCTATCACAATCGCATCCCGCTGCCTTTTGGTCAATAATTTGGTCTGATCACCCGATCCGGTGTCCAGGGATCTGCTCATGTGTGTTATCGAATTGATCTGCGGTGTAGAATTAATCCGTCAACTGAGCCTCTCAGTTTCTCTTTGCTAATACTGGTTCCAGTGTTTTCAGTGTGTTTCTCCCTTCTGTATCTCATCTTGAAACATCAGATGCTGATTTTCCAGAGTCCTGGTCAGTCACGGTTAAATCAGTGAAACCGGCCCCATCAGCTACTGGAATCGGGATCAGCAGCAATCGTTGTTGCTCATTCAGCTAGTTTATATCGCCGACGATTGATTTCGCCACACATTGATTTATCTCCACACTGAAGAAAACTGTTCAGAGATAGTGTGACCCGTGTCTGGTGCTGGATTAGCAGCCGTTCAGAGACATCTTTAGCTGGAAATCTCTGGACATCTTTATCCGGTGTTAATTCCCGGAGAATGTGTCAAGTAATTCCCAGTATCTGTTTCTCTCCCTCTCTCTCTCCAGTGAATGTAGTGGCGATTGTGATCCTGTCCCGGGGCAAGTGCGGCCTCTCTACCTGCACCACCCGCTACCTGGTGGCCATGGCAGCGGCCGATCTACTGACCATTGTCACCGAGGTCATTTTGGCTCAAATCAGATTTTTTTACTTCCCGTGGAGTTTTCTGGACATCACCCCTGTGTGCAGTGTTATCGATGTACTGGGCTTCACAGCCACACACTGTTCTGTCTGGTTCACCGTCGCTTTCACCTTTGACCGGTTTGTCGCCATTTGCTGTCAGAAACTGAAAACAAAATATTGCACCGGGAAAACTGCGGCTGTGGTTCTGACAACAACCGGTGTACTGTCCTGTCTGAGAAACGTTCCCCGATACTTCACATGGGAACCCGGAGTGATCATCGGCAATGTACCGTGGCTCTGTATTCCCAAGGACAATTATTTCACTGACCCCTGGTGGGTGGGATATGACTGGCTCGATACGGTTTTAACTCCGTTCCTCCCTTTCGCTGGGATCCTACTGCTCAACGCTGTGACAGTCAGAAACATTTTAGTGGCCAGTCGGGTCCGTAAGCGGCTGAAGGGTCAGAGCAAGGGGGAGAACCGCAGTGACCCAGAGATGGAGAGCAGGAGGAGGTCTATGATTTTACTCTTCACGATCTCCGGCAGCTTCATCCTCCTGTGGATGACACATTTTGTAAATGTCATATATTATCAGGTCTCAGGAAAAGGATTCCGATTCAATGATTCTGAATGGATCTTCATCTACGTCGGTTTTTTGCTGAGGAATTTCAGTTGCTGCACGAACACATTTATTTACGCGGTGACTCAGTCGAAATTCAGGGAGCAGGTGATCAGCGCGGTGAAATATCCGGTGACCTCGGTGCAGCAGTTCATTAATAAAGCCGCGTCCTGAGCACAACCCAAGGGCGGTTGCAGTGAGGGTTCCATCTCCTCACATTTACCCCCTGATCACCCAGGTGTTATTGCAGCCAAGTGTTATTGCAGATTGTCGCATCGACCAGCAGCTCTGGAACGTGAGGATAGTATGTGTATGGTGAGGGGCAAGGCACCGTCCTGGAGACTCAGTACCGCATTGGACCTACCAGATGACAGTCAAAGACCTGCACCGAAACGCTGTCCGGCAATTGGTCTGTGCATATGTCCATCTATTCCCTTTGCGGCCCATCAACCTTACAGCCCACAAAACGGCGGGGATCCAGTCGATTACTGACTGCCTAATCCAATGTTAATCACAGTACTCTCCGCCTTCCCTTTGAATGATTTGCTAATGTAACGAAATGGGGCGGGTTTTGGTTAAAAGGCGTTTGACAGACCAAATTAAAGTCTCATTCCCGCCATTAACTGGACTGGAGTGTGGTGCAGAGAATTAGAAAATAAAACTTCACTGTTTCTTTTTTGAATAAAATTATTTCCCTTCTTGTTTTACTCCGTTCCCCCATTAAGCCAACAGTTACGCATTATGCAGTGGTGTTTCCTTTCTGCTCATTTTCCCAATAATCTTGCTATAACTGTCAATCCCACAACCCCGTTGCTTCTGATCTGCGGGTGGAAGCTCTTTATCCACCGCTGGAATTGTATCAGCTTTTGTAACTCAACCTTTCCGTGCAGGTTGAGACCCATAAGAAGACCCATAAAACTCTAAAGAAGTGGGCCAATGGGTTTCCAACAGGAAACCTCACAAACCGCTAGAATAAACTGCTTTAAGAATCATCAAAACTGAAAAGGCATGTGAATAAATTAGAGCTTTACACGGACCAATTTTCTCCACCCAGTGTAAGCCTAAAATGATGGCAACAAATTCATCTCTATGTACTGATATAATGGTTACTAAGTTGCTTCTTTGTCGTTACCTGTAATTAAGGCACAGAAACAGCCAGAGGAACTTCTCAGTTGTTATCTTTTGATTCTTCTGCAACAGTTAATATATCATAATAGTTTTCCGAAATATACTGATGAACCAACAGACTCTCGAGCATTGCAGAATTCTCAGACTTGTTAAATTGTGTGACCTAAAATCAGCTAGTCAGAGGCAGAACAAGATGGGGTTTCAGAGAACGTGACATTGGGGAACATTGCGTAATCCCACAATCCTATCTTCACAGCGCGATAAGATCCCAGCCACCTAAACTTGAAAACGCTCTTTGTGTGATGTTACCAACCGTCCTCGAACACAACTTCAACAGGATGGTAATTTGTTTGTCCCGTCTAATGAATCCAGTTTGTTAATATCAACTGCAATCTCCGCAATTATACTTGGCTCATTTCAACTGGTAAAGCTGAAACAGGGGACCATCTTATTGCGCCAGAACACTTCCGAACACTTTAAAATTGAAGATGACGCTGATCTACAAGTCACACAGCCATAATCAAGAACAGATCCAATTGATCAAATGAACATCGTCCACAATGATATTCATGTAGCTCCCCAGAACACCCATATAGACAATTGAGAATATTTAATGTTATTATTTTCTGATATGGCGCTTCCATGCCAGCTGATTATCCATCCACATGCCTGGAATTCTTCCCGTTGTCAAGTCTTGAAGAGTTTGACCATATAATTTCAAATCAACTGCATGCCTATTAATCACCTTTATAAAACACAGAACTTGTTCAGGAGCGACTGAAAGCTTAAATTCTCATGTATTTGCCGACTGTTCAAAATTACTAGCTGCTAATTGGATCCAATATACAGTATAATTGCAATTTATGCCTCTAAGCCATAGAGCTCCATCATCTGCATATTGTGATTTACACACCTAAGTGCCTGTCTCAGAGAGAATATCATTAATCATAACATTAGATAATAAAGGGTTACAAATCCGGCGTTGTGGGTTTCCCCCCGTACCAGCACCGACCGTCCAAATATGAAACTCAAACAAAGTCTCGCAGTCTCCTGTTCAATCCTCATTTCCGTAAAGCCATAAGACATGGAAGCAGAGTCAGGCCATCCGGCCCATCGAATCTGCTTCACCATTCACTCACGGTTGATCTTCCTTTCCGTCCTCCTCAGCCCCAGCTCCCGGCCTTCTCCCCTGAACCTTTGATGCCATGTCCAGTCAAGAAATTATCAATGTCTGCCTTAAATGCACCCAACGCCGTGGGCTCTGCAGCGGCATGTGGCAAGAAATTCCCCAAATTCACCACCCTTTGCCTGAAAGATTCCCCGCATCTCTGTTTTGAAAAGCCGCCCCTCTCTCCTGAGGCTATGCCCTTTTATCCTAAACTCTCCCACCCTGGAAAAAAACTTTCCATAATTCAATACAAAGTCTTTCCGGACTCCGCCTCCCGCTACGGACATGTAAGACTTAGTTGCTTATTGTCCGCCTTTAATCTCTCCCTTTTCCGATTTAAACTTTGAAATTTTAACTCTATTCAGTCGAACTTGTATCACAATAGTTATAATTATGGCTACTTCGAAGAGCACCAGACGAAATCCCGACCCCTCTAACGGAAAATCTAAACGAATTCTAGGAAGATTGGAAGATTTGATAGTTATAGAAAGTTTTTACCTTAAAATATATTCTTAGCTTTGAAAAAGGCTGTTTCGGATGGTTTTAAACTTCGAAGATATAGCGGGAGAACTGTTAAAAGAATGCAGATAATTCTGAAACATCTGGGTTTTTTTTCTTTGCAGCATTTAAATGAACCAGCTATTTATTTTGTTCTGCATGCTTTTTAAAAGTTTTTTGTTAAGTAATTGTTTGGATTTCTTTACGTTTTAAAGTAAGATTGGATAATTCAAAGACAGCGATTGTTGTTCTTTTGTGCAAATATTTCAAGAATTGTTTTAGATGTGTTTTTATTCCCTTATCTAATGCTATAAAGGTTACTTTCAAATTGAAGGTCGTTTTGTTTTATAGGAAAAACACTATCCTTTCAAGTTAACTGTACTGAGATATATGTCGACTGTAATGAGATTTATGTCCGGGAGAGGGCGATAGAGATTACTCTTTTATTATTCACGTAGGCGGAGCTATAACAGCATCGATGCTTTTCCTGGGGCTTGCGTCGATAGATATCGACTGTTTTTTATTATTGTTCATCTCCACCATTTTCGATCACTTCATCCTGAAAATATTTTAACTAAAATCATTTCTATGAATCAAACAGGCTTTATTAAAGGCCGATCTCCTTTCCCCTACCACCACTCTGCAATCCCCTCTCCCTCAGATCCCATCGTCAGCTGCTGGGCCCTCTTGCTCCATCTTGCTCTCACCCCAACCCTTCCCTCTCCACTGACACTACCAGCCTCCCTCCCGCCTCTGATCCCATCTCTCATCCGTGTCGGGTCTTTACCATTCCCTCCGACCTTCAACTCTCTGAGGCAGAGCGCTCTGTCCTCAGTAAGGGCCTCAAGTTTATCCCTCTTCGCCCACACCTCAGCAAGACGCTGATCTCATCTTCCGCCGGTTCCGTCTGCGAGCTTACTTCTTTGTCAAGGACTCTCCTACCCCCACCGATGACCCCTTCTCCCGTCTTCAACCCCCCTCCTCTTCATTGACACCCCGCTCTGGTCTTCTGCCTGCTGCGGATCTCTTTATTGCTAATTGCCGACGGAGCATCAACCGTCTCGACTTCACCACACCCTGTTCCAATCCCAACCTCACTCTGAAACCTGCTGATAAGGGGCGAGCTGTTGTTGACGTATTGATCTCTACCAGGCCGAGGCACAGCGACAACTCTCTGAAACCTCCTCTTATTTACCCCTTGATCATGACCCCACTAAGGAGCACCAGGCCATTGACATATACCTTCACCAACCTTATCAGCTCTGGCGATCTCCCATCAAGGGCCACCAACCTCATAGATCCCACATCCCGCACTCCCCGTTTCTACCTCCTACCCTAGATCCATAAACCTGCCTGTCCAGGTAGACCTATTGTCTCAGCTTGCTCCTGCACCACCGAACTCATTTCTGCATACCTTGACACTGTCTTATCCCCCCTTGTTCAATCTCTTCCCATCTATGTTCGTGAAAATTCACACGCTTTGATTTTTTTCAATGATTTTAAGTTCGCTGCCCCCCACCGCCTTATTTTCACCATGGACGTCCAGCCCCTATATACCTCCACCCCCACCTGGACGATATCAAAGCCCTTCGCTTCTTATTGGATTCCAGACCTAACCAATTCCCCTCTACCACCTCTCTCCTCCTAACAGCGGAATTAGTTCTTACTCTCAATAATTTCTCCTTTGGTTCCTCCAACTTCCGTCAAACCAAGGGTGCAGCCATGGGCACCCGCATGGGTCCCATTTATGCCTGCCTTTTTGTTGGCTTTGTGGAACAGTCCATGTTCCAAGTCAATACGGGTATCCGCCCTCCTCCTTTTCCTTCGCTACATCGACGACTGCATTGGCGCTGCCTCCTGCACGCATGCTGAGCCCGTTGATTTCATTAACTTTGTCTCCAACTTTCACCCTGCCCGCAAATTTACCTAGTCCATTTCTGACAATTCCCTCCCCTTTCTTGATCTTTCTGTATCCATCTCTGGAGACCGCTTATCTACTGATATCTACTATAAGCCTACAGGCTCTCACAGCTACTTGGACTATTCCTCTTCCCACCCTGTCTGTTGCAAAAATGCTATCCCCTTCTCACAATTCCTCCTTCTCCGCCCCATCTGCTCTCAGGTTGAAGCTTTTCATTCCAGGACGAAGGAGATGTCTTCCTTTTTTAAACAAAGGGGCTTCCCTTATTCCACCATCAACTCTGCTCTCAAACGCATCTCTCCCATTTCCCGTAGTTCTGTCCTCACCCCATCCGCATGCCACCCAACTCGGGATAGGGTTCTCCTTGTCCTCACCTACCACCCCACCAGCCTCCAGGTCCAACGTATAATTCTCCGTAACTTCCGTCACCTCCAACAGGATCCCACTACCAAGCACATCTTTCCCTCCCGCCTCTTTCTACTTTTCGCAGGGATCGCTACGAACGCGACTCCCTTGTCTACCCGTACCCCCATCACTTCCCACCAATCTCCCACCTGGCACTTATCCTTGTAAGTGGAACAAGTGCTACACCTGCACTTACACTTCCTCCCTCACCACCATTCAGGGCCCCAGATTGTCCTTCCAAGTGAGGCGACACTTCACCTGTAAGTCGGCTGGTGTGGTATAATGCGTCCGGTGCTCCCGCTGTGGCCTTTTATATATTGGTGAGACCCGACGCAGACTGGGAGACCGTTTCGCTGAACACCTACGCTCGGTCCACCAGACAAAGCAGGATCTCCCAGTGGCCACACATTTTAATTCAACGTCCCATTCCCATTCTGATATGTCTATCCATGGACTCCTCTACTGCCAAGATGAAGCCACATTCAGGTTGGAGGAACAACACCTGGGTAGCCTCCAACCTGATGGCATGAACATTGAATATTCTCACTTCCGTTAATGCCCCTCCTCCACTTCTTACCCCATCCCTGACATATTTAGTTGTTTGTTTTTCTCTCTCTCTCTGCCCATCACTCTGCCTGTTCTCCATCTTCCTCTGGTGCTCCCCCCCACCCTCCCCCCACCCAGCCTTTCTTTCTCCCGAGGCCTCCCGTCCCATGATCCTTTCCCTTCTCCGGCTCTGTATCACTTTTGCAAACCACCTTTCCAGCTCTTCCTACTCCCTCCGGTCTTCTCCTATCATTTCACATTTCCCCCTCCATCCACTACTTTCATCTCTTACCATCTTTCCTTTCAGTTAGTCCTGACGAAGGGCCTCGGCCCGACACGTCGACAGTGCCTCCCCTTTTTTGATGCTGCCTGGCCTGCTGTGTTCCACCAGCATTTTGTGTGTGTTGTTTGAATTTCAAGCATCTGCAGATTTTCTCGTGTTTGCTTATTGAGTATAGGAGTGAGGATGTTATGGTGAGACTGTATAAGACATTGGTGTGGCCAAATTTGGAGTATTCTGTGCAGTTAAGATCACCAAACTACAAGAAGGATATCAGTAAGATTGAAAGTGTGCAGAGATTAAACTAGGATGTTGCCAGGTCTTCAGGAGTTGAGTTACAGGGAAAGATTGAACAGGTCAGGTATTTATTTCTTGGAGAGTAGAAGAATGAGGGGAGATTTGGTGGAGGGATATAAAATTATGAGGGATATAGCCAGAGTAAATGCGAGTAGGCTCTTTCCTCTTAAATTAGGAGAGATAAATACAAGGGGACATGGCTTTAGTGTGCAAGAGGAAAGGTTTAGGGGGATCTTCTTCACTCAGAGAGTGGTGGGAGTGTGGATCGAGCTGCCATCTGACGTGGTAAATGCGGGCTCACTCTTAAGTTTTAAGAATAATTTGGATAGATACGTGGATGCGAGAGGTCTAGAGGGTTATGGTCTGGGTGCAGGTCACCGTGACTAGTGGAATAAGGATGTCGCGCAGTCTAGAAAGGCCGAATGGCCTGTTATTTCCGGCTGCTGTGTTCTATGTTTCTATGGAAGTGGGTACAGAGGAGATATCGGGGATAAGTTTTTTTTACGCAGAGTGTGTTGAGTCCGTGGAATTGGCTGCAGGCGGCGGTGTTGGAGGCGGAAACGGTAGAGTCATTAAAGAGACTCCTCGATGGCTGCTTGGAGCTTCGAATACTAGAGGGTTATGGGTAAAGGCTGGGTAGTTCTAAGGCAGGGATATGTTCGGCACAGCGTTGCGGGCCGAACGGCCTGTATGGTGCTGCATATTTCTATGTTTCCTATGTTTCTAAGAATTTAGGTTTGACTGACACAAATGACCTGGGTGACAGTGGTCAGTAGATCGGCCGCTGCCATGGCCACCAGGTAGCGAGTGGTGCAGGTAGAGAGGCCGCACTTTCCCCGGGGCAGGATCATAATCGCCACGACATTCACTGGAGAGAGAGAGAGAACAGACAGTGGGCATGACTGAAAACATTCTCCGGAAATGAACACGGGAGCGGGTTTTTAAAGATCAATAGTGAGAGTTTGCACGCTAGACCCTGTGTGAACGGCTATTGATCTAACATCAGACCCGGGTCTCACTGTCTCTGCCCTGACTCCTTCAGAGCGAGGATTAGACAATGAGTGGGCAAAAATTTGCGATAAAACCGAGCTACATGAACAACAACGATCGGTGCTGATCAGAATTCCAGTCACTGATGGGTCCGGTTTCACTGAATTAACCGTGACTGACCCGGCCTCTGGAAACTCCGTATCTGAAGGGCCCGGGAAGGGACACAGAGGGGAGCAACACACACAAAGTACTGGAGGATCTCAGCAGGCCAGACTGCATACATGGAACTGAACAAACTCTCGTTTCAGCCCAGACCCTTCTTCAGCACGAAATGGCGCCTCAGTTTCTGACGGGTCTCAGGGGAAAAGCAGGAACAACTTAGTGACCTGAGAATGAGAGGCTCCGTTAATGGATTAATTCTGCAGCACAGTTCCATTCGATTACTCTGGTCAGCAGATTCATGGACACTTGTTCAGGTGATCAGACCCATTATTGACCAACAAGCAGTGGAATGCGACTGTGACGGAGTCCACAGGGAGACGTGAAACACAGGACCAAAGGTTCATTCTGATCAATAACTCAGAAAGGAACGTTACAATGTAACTCACTCGCAGTCTCACCTTCCCGGAGACCTCCCGGTCCCGAACACTGGGACAAAACTGAACAAAGTCCCATTGAAACCCACCGGCCTCAATTCCCGGAGACCTTCCTGTCCCGAACACTGGGACAAAACTGAACAAAGTCCCATTGAAACCCACCGGCCTCAATTCCCGGAGAACTGTCTGTCCCGAACACTGGGACAAATCTGAACAAAGCCCCATTGAAACCCCACCGGCCTCACTTCCCGGAGACCTGCCTGTCCCGAGCACTGGGACAAATCTGAACAAAGCCCCATTGAAACCCCGCCGGCCTCACTTCCCGGAGAGTTGCCGGTCCCGAACACTGGGACAAATCTGAACAAAGCCCCATTGAAACCCTACCGGCCTCACTTCCCGGAGAGCTGCCGGTCCCGAACACTGGGACAAATCTGAACAAAGCCCCATTGAAGCCCCACCGGCCTCACATCCCGGAGAACTGCCGGTCCCGAGCACTGGGACAAATCTGAACAAAGCCCCATTTAAACCCCACCGGCCACACTTGCCCGAAAGCTGCCGGTCCCGAACACTGCGACAACTGTGGACTAGGTCCCATTAAATATCTAATTAGCAGATTAGCCGGCGGGTGGAGACAGAGTCATGGGATTTGTCCAGAGTTATCCCAGTGCGAGGAACAAGGATCTTTTCGGGAAAATATTCCTCGCACTGGGATAACTAGACAGTGTCCCATGACTGTATCTCCATCCGTCGCTCTAACCCGCTAGTTAACTTTGCCGACGGGACTACATTGATTGGCCTAATCTCAAGTAATAACGGGGTTACGAAAGTGAAGAAGTCATCTCTCTGTCCCAGTGGTGTCGGCAAAACAACCTCACGGTCAAAAACAATGCAGCGTGTTTTGGATGACAGGAGGAACGGAGACGGGCCAACCCTATTGGCATCAATGTATCCGGGGTTGCAAAGGTAACAACTTTAAGTTCCTCGGCATCCACATCACCGAGAACCCCATATGGTCTGTACATGCCAGCGCCTTTTTCAACTCCGATGACTGACGAAATTCTCAAAGGCCCCCCGTGTCCTTGTAACTTTTTACAGGGGTACAACTGAGAGCACCTTAACTGGGAACAAGACAACTGTACATCCCTTAATTAAACGATTCTGCAGAGAGTGGTGCGGACAGTACAGCTCATCTGTAGTTGTGAACGGCCCATTATGCAGGACACTTACAAAGACAGGAGTGAAAAAAGGGCTCGAAGGATCATTGGGGACCCGAGTCACCCAACTACAATCTCTTTCAGCTGCTAGCAACCGGAAAACGGTGCTGCAGCGTAAAACCCAGGACCAACAGTTTCCGGGACAGCTTCTTCCACTAGGCCATATCACTGATTAACTCACGCTGTGTTGAGTGTATTTCTATGTTAAATTAACTGTTCTATCCATTATAAAATAATGTAAAATACAACCCTAACTTCATATACGTGAAGGATGTAAGAAATAATGTTAATTCTATTCAATTAAATTCAAACCCTCCAGTCTCACCTTTCCGGAGAGCTGCCTGTCCCCAGCACTGGTAAAAGTCTGGACAAGGTATCATTAAAGGCAGGAACAAAGTTTGAGTCGAACCCATGAATTAGAGGACAGACTGATGTTTACTTCCGATTGTCAGTAAATATGAAATATCAGAATATTGTGAAGTCAGGATCTATATGTCTGAAAGATATCTGTACAATTATCATCTTTGAAAGCTTGTTAAATGATCATAAGCAGGATAAGACTGGTTAGCTCAGATAAATACCTGCCATGAATTGCTCTGCTCACTCACCAGGAACGCCAGTAACAGCAATGAACATGTACAATATTCTCTCCACGCTCAGATACCTACCCAACAATGCAGGCAATTTCTCTGTCCGGTGTTCTGTCCCCCTGTGCTACAGGCGATCTCTCGGAATGAAAGATCAGGAAGAACATGCCTGGGGTTTTAATACCATTTAGCGAATCCACAGGGACAATTTCAACAGATTTTATAATAAATGTGACTGAGCTTTCCGAGGTGCCTTATCAATTAAGTGTGCTTGCACTGGTAATATGCACTTCCAGGGATCCATTTGTCAGAAGGATTCTACAGCTTTCAGTACATGAACATTCAGGTGAACGCTTTGAGTGATGGTGCAGAAAGTTTGCAGTTAATAATTCATCTCCTAGTCTAGGTCTAGTCTAAGTCTAGTCTAGGTCTAGTCTAGGTCTACGAACTTGTCAATCACCTCTGCTGCGGACACTTTCTGATCCTTATGCTCCACGATCGCTGTAAGAAGTGTGTAAATGCAGGAGGGGATTATGTTGAAAAATAAGTGTGCTACGTTTTCTAAATTTGACTGCTTCTACCTTAGGCCACGAACTTATCAATCACCGCACCTAGTCACAGGCTTTCACAAGAAGATTGATTTTAGTTTTACGTGGCTGGGAAGTTGGGATTGTTTTTTTACGCAGCGCTCCCCACTGTCACGTTCTCTAAAAACTCCACATTATTCCACCTCTGAATAGTTGATTTTACGTCAAACAGTTTAATTATGTCTAGAGATCTAAGAAGTCTAAAATAAACAAAGAGAAAGAAAGGATAGACGAGCAGAGGGAGAGAAATGTTAAAAAACCAAAGAGGCGTTTAATACACGCAAAAAGAAAGAACTGGCAGATGTAGAGAGACGGGGGGACGGGAGGTGGGAAGAGAGATGGAAAGAGAGAGAGATTTAAACAGAGCGAGACGGATAGACAGAGAGAACGGGTGAGAGCGATAGCAAGGGGAGAGAGTGAAATTCAGAGAGAAAGTGAGAGAGAAAAAGCGAGAGAATAGATGGATTGAAAGAGACAGACAGACAAAGAGACGTAGACAAAGAGAGAGAGGCAGACAGAGAATGAGGCAGGGCAACAGAAACGGGAGAGAGGGACAGAGAGAGAGTGAAACGAAGAGAAAAGGAGAGAGAGTAAAGAGGAAAACAGAAAAATACAGAGAGGAAGAAAGAGAGAGGGAGACAGAGAGAGAGTAAGAGACAGAGGAAGAAACAGAGCGAGACAGAGAGTCTGTCTCTGAGGAAGAGGGATAGAAGGAAGGGAGAGTACGATAAAGACAGAAAGTGAGAGATGAAACAAAAGAAAACGGGAGAGAATGAGACAGATAGAATGAGAGAATGAGAAAGACACAGAGATAAAGAGAGTGAGATGCAGAGACAGACACAGTGTGATAGGTGATAGAAGGGGGAGAGAGGGAGAAAGGTAAAGGAAGAGAGAGAGAAACAAACAGAAAAGAGAAAGAAAAGAGGGACAGAGAGAGAGAAAGAGACAGAGAGGGTGAGAGCTCAGGTCAATGAGCACTAGGAGAGCGATAGAATGAGAAAGTCTCCGAAGTTTACAGTTGAAAGTAAATGTTTGACCAAATGTCTACACTAAGTTTCACTTTCTTGCGGGTGTTGACAGTTCATCAGATAACTACAATGGACTCAATTAAAAGCTGCGTGAGTGACAGAGCGAGAGAGAGAGAAGGGAAACAGTGAGGGTCGGAGTGAGAAAAAATGACAGAAAGAAGGGAAGGTGGAGCAGAAAGAGAGAAAATGAAAGAGGAGTCCAAGACAACAGAGAGAGAGGGAGAGAGAGAGAGAGAGAGAGAGAGAGAGAGAGAGAGAGAGAGAGAGAGAGAGAGAGAGAGAGAGAGAGAGAGAGAGAGAGAGAGAGAGAGAGAGAGAGAGAGAGAGAGAGAAGAGAAAGAAGAAGGAGGAGAAGGTGAAGGAGAAGAAGAGGAAGAAGAGTCAGGGTGAGGAGAGTCAGAGTGGAGGGAAGAGTTCCAGGAAAACTGAACTGTGACAGAGAGAGTGCTGACCAGAGGCAGGCGGACAGTGAGAGAGCGGAACAGAAATAGAAAAGGGAGAGGAGTGTGAGGCAGGGTTCGGTGGCAGACGACAGTGAGAAGGCGGTTAGGATCTGCGGTCTGTGAGGGATATTTTTCGCTGAGACACCCTTCCCCTTGCATTTTCACCTGTAATGGCTAACCAGATTATCAGGAGCTAGGGTCGTTAAATTTTACCTACGAGCTGTCCGGTGGGGCTCTGGCCGACAGAACTGCAGACGCTGCGGGAAGAGCTTCCACTCGGCCTTGTCGTTTTCCCCTTGGCATCGCGATCACAGGGAGAGACGCGGAAAGGGGGGAGGCGGCTTCGTTGTTGTGTTGTCCCCTTAAGCATCTAACAATCCGCTTTTTCCCAATTTTCCCTCGGGACTGACAACAACATCCATTTCCACAGGGAACACAGATTTCCGATTCATTAATTAACCAAGGGTCAAATTCGAAGTAAATGTACCGGTAAAACATGCGTACACCCAATGGCCACTTTATTCGGTTCAGGCGGTTTCTGAGAAACTGCTCGTTGTTTGTGGTCCATTCACGAGAAAGATCGATGTGTTGTGCCCTCAGAGATGCTCTTCTACACACCACTGTTGGAACGCGGGGTTATTTGTGTTAGTGTCGCCTTCTTTTCAGCTTAAACCGGTCTCGCCATTCTCCTCTAACGAGACATTTTTGCCCACAGATCAGTCGCTTACTGAATGCGTTTCCTGAAGAAGGCCCAGCAGCGGATGTATTTCCTGCGGCTCTTGAGGAAATATGGTCTGCCTCAGGAATTGCTGCTGCAGTTCTACACTGCAGTCATTGAGTCTGTCCTGTGCACCTCCATCACTGTGTGGTTTGGAGCCGCCACCAAGCAGGATAGAACCAGACTACAGCGCACAGTGAGGACTGCCGAGCGCATCATTGGAGCGTCCCTGCCCTCTATTGCGGACCTGTACTCTTCCAGGTTGAAGAAGAGGGCGGGGAACATCATAAAGGACTCCTTCCATCCTGCACACGGACTGTTTGAACTGCTTCCGTCTGGTAGGCGCTTCAGATCCCTCCAGACTAAGACTAATAGGCACTGGAGAAGTTTTCTCCCTACTGCGGTCACTTTGCTGAACTGTTAACTGCCGGTTAACTGTCGGCTAACTATTACACGGATAGCAGTACTTGTATGTATAATCCATACTTTCATTTATATTGATCATCATTATTATTATGAGCAGAGAGACAACATCTGCCGGAAGTAAATTCCTTGTGTGTGCACAGGGACTTGGCGATTAAAGTCTGATTCTGATTCTGAGAAGCATTTTCCTGCAGACATACCTGGAAAAAGTATAGAATAGTAACGATAACAGAAGCAGGCAGTGAAAGATCAGCCAGAGTGCTGAAGGTAACAAACTGTGCAAAAACAGAGAAACAGCGATAAAGTAACAACGGCATGAAATAACCGCAGCGGCTGCTGATGGATCTCCGGACCTCTCACCAGGTACTTGGTGATTAAAGTCTGATTCTGATTCTGATTATTTCCGCACCGTTGGCTGTGAACTCCGGAGACTGTTGTGCGTGCAAACCCCAGGAGATCAGCAGTTTCTGAGATACTCAAACCACATCGTCTGGCACCAACAATGATTCCCACTGTCAAAGTCACTCAGATCGCAATTCCTCCCCATTATGATTTTTGGTGTGAACAACAAATTAACCTCTAGACAACTTCGGCATGCTTTTACAGATTGAGTTTCTGTCACGTGATTGTCTGATCACGTACTTGCATTTACGAGCAGGGGTACCTAATGAAGCAGCCTTAATGTTCACTTTCTGCGTGAATTCACAGGAAAGTAAAGAAACACAAGACGCTCAATTAACCATATAACAATTACAACACGGAAACAGGCCATCTCAGTCCTTCTAGTCCGTGCCAAACACTTGCTCTCACCTAGTCCCTCAGACCTGCACTCAGCCCATAACCCTACTTTCCTTTCCTGTCCAAATACCTGTTCATTTTATTTAAATAACAAAATCGAACCTGCGTCTACCACTTCTACTGGAAACTCCTTCCACACAGCTACCACTCTCTGAGTAAAGAAGTTCCCTCTCATGTTACCCTTAAACTTTTGCCCCCTAATTCTCAACATGTCCTCTTGTTCGAATCTCCCTTACTCTCAATGGGAAAAGCCTATCCACGTCAAATCTACCTATCCCCCTCATAATTTTAAATACCTCTATCAAGACCCCCTCAACCTTCTACACTCCAAAGAATAAAGACATAACTTGTTCAGCCTTTCTCTGTAACTTAGGTGCTGAAACCCAGGTAACTGTCACGGTCCGGTCCATGGACTCCGGACACTGGGCTGTCCTTTGTTTTGGCCGGACTTAACCTGAAACATCTGATGCTCATCTTATTTGGCTGGGAATATAAGTGGCCCAGGGATTGAGTGTAGTTGGGGGGTTGTCCCGTCAAGATGCTCATGGAGTAAATGGCTGGTGGAAGGCTAGAACGGCCACTTGCCATCATTAGGCTGCGTTGGAGAACCATTGCTTCTGGGAGCCTAGCTGTCCTTAGTCGGAGCTGTCATTGCGGTATTGATTCGGCCGTTTCCCGGGCCAGCTGGGTGGCCGTCAGCTACTCCGAGCTAGGTAGGGATCCGGTTTTTTCCGTAGCCAGCCAAGGCTGCCGGCCGTAACGGCTACTCGGAGCTACCCCGATGCAGAGGTGGAACTGTCTGCCGTTCATTGATGTTTCTCACCTCCTCTCCTCGCCCCCGTGGGGTAAGTCAGGCCGTTCTGTCGTTGCCCTGCGGGGGGATCTGTCCTGTCTTGTCCTCGCCTCCGTGGTGTAAGTCAGGCCGTTCTGCCGTTGCCCTGCGGGGGGATCTGTCCTGTCTTGTCCTCGCCTCCGTGGTGTAAGTCAGGCCGTTCTGCCGTTGCCCTGCGGGGGGATCTGTCCTGTCTTGTCCTCGCCTCCGTGGGGTAAGGCAGGCCGTTCTGCCGTTGCCCTGCGGGGGGATCTGTCCTGTCTTGTCCTCGCCTCCGTGGTGTAAGTCAGGCCGTTCTGCCGTTACCCGACGGATGATCATGCTCCACCTTGGTGTGGAGTTAAAGTTAATTCTCGACTTGTTCCGGTTGTATGTCTATATCTCCGGTCTCATGTCAGTGTCTTGTTAAAGATAAGTCCCGGCTTGTCGACGGATACGACCCGGCTCCATGTTTATGTATAGTTGCTAGTCTGCCTCCTAGCTCCAGCCTCCGAGTTATCCTAGCTCCAAGACTCTAGCCTCAAGCCTCGACCCAAGCCTGCAGCCTCTAGCCTCAAGGCTCGACCCAAGCCTCCAGCTCCTAGACCCCAGCCGCGACTCAACCCTGCAGTTCCAAGACCCCAAGTCTCTAGCATGGCTTGAGACCTCAAGTCTCTAGCCAAGCCTTGTCACGTCTTTGCCTGGGTTTGGGTGTCCGAGCCCGAGGCAAGACCCAGGTTTTCTGTTCTAGTCCAGTCTCGTGCTCACAGTCCACCCTGGGCTCTTTGTTTCTAGTCCCATGTCCGGCCCAGTTCCCAGTACTACAGTGTCTGCGTCCTGCGCTTGGGTCCTGATTCAATACCCAACCTATGACAGTAACATTCTGCTAAATCTCCTCTCAACTCTCTCTATTTCGTTGACATTTTACTTATAATTCGGTGACAAGAACTATATACAATACCCCAAATTTGGCCTCACCAATGTACATTACATTTTAATATTACATCCCAATTCCTATACTCAATGCTCTGATTTATAAAGGCCAGCATACCAAAAGCTTTCTTCACCACCCTATCCAGCTGAGATTCCACCTTCAGGGAACTATGCACCATTATTCCTAGATCACTCTATTCTACTGCATTCTTCAATGTCCTACCATTTACCATGTATGTCCTATTTTGATTAGTCCTACACTACATTAGTCCTACATTAAACTCCATCTGCCATCTTTCATCCCACTCTACTAACTGGCCTGAATCTCTCTGCAAGCTTTGAAAACCTGCTTCATTATCCGCAACGCCACCTATCTTAGTATCATCTGCATACTTACCAATCCAATTTACCACCTCATCATCCAGATCATTAATGTATCTGACAAACAACACTGGACCCAGTACAGATCCCTGAAGCACACCACTAGTCCCCGGCCTCCAACCTGACAACAGTTATCCACCACTACTCTCTGGCATCTCCCACCCAGACACTGGTGAATCCAATTTACTATTTCATTATTATTACCTAATGATTGAACCTTCGTAACTAACCTTCTGTGCGGAATCTTGTTAAAGGCCTTACTGAAGTCCATATAGACAACATCCACTGCTTTACCCTTGTCAACGTTCCTAGTAACGTCTTCAAAAAATTCAATAAGATTTGTCAAGCATGACCTTCCACACATAAATCCAAGCTGACTATTCCTAATCTGACCCTGTCTATCCAGATAATTATATATACCATCTCTAAGGATACTTTCCATTCATATACCCACTACTGACGTCAAACTGACAGGCCCATCATTGCTAGGTTTACTGTTTGAACCTTTTTTAAACAATGGAACCACATGAGCAATACGCTATTCCTCCGTCGCCATCACCGTCTCTAATGACATTTCAAATGTTTCTGTCAGTGCCTTTGCTATTTCCACACTGATTTCCCTCAAGGTCCTAGGGAATGTCCTGTCAGGACACGGAGATTTATCCACTTTTATATTATTTAAAAGCGCCAGTACTTCATCTTCTTTGATCATCATAGTTTCCATAACTACCCTACTTGTTTCGCTTACCTTACACAATTCAATATCATTCTCCTTTGTGAATACCGAAGTAAAGTAATTGCTCAAAATCTCCCCCATCTCTGTTGGCTTATTTTGGACTAAACAAATGCACAAAGACTGACAAGAGAACCAACGCCAAAAGAATTATAAATAAAAATGTATGAGTAGGTTGTTCTTGCAGCTTTATAAAACTCTGGCCAGGCCGACTCTGGAGGATGTCACTCAGTTCTGGTGGACCGGTTACTGTGAGGACGTCGCGATTTTGGAGAAGAGAATTGCAGGAGAGATTCACCGGGATCTTGCCTAGATTAAAAAGAGTGAGCTATAACCAGAGGTGGAACAAACTTGGGCTGTTTTCTCTGGAGCGGGAGGCTGAGGGGAAATCCGATTGCGGTTTATAAGGTTATGAGAGGCACAGACAGAGTGGACAGAATGTATCTGTTTCCCAGGGTTCAAATGCCGGTTACCGGAGGGACAGATCTTGAAGGTGAGAGGGGGTATGTTCAAAGGGTTTGTGAGGGGTAGGTTGGCGACACAAATGGAAAATGAGGTGTTTCCCCTATAGCCTGAGTGGCCTCACCATGACAGGAGAGGAGTCCATGTAGGTGTAAATGGGAAGTCAGATTTAAATGTTTGCGAAATAAAATCTGAAGGGATACTGTAAATCCCAGCCAGGTCGCCTAAGGAGAGAGTCGGCCGGCTTCTTACAGGTTAGCAGGGCTGCCTGTGCCTCAAGCCACAAGAGACAAGAGAGACCTGTGGAGAATTTTGAGAGCATTCAGTTTCACAAAACCATGGCCAGGCCTCCTCTCGAGTGTTGTATTCGGTTCTGGTCGGCCCATTACAGGATGGGTGTGGGGAGCACTGGAGATGCGCAGAAAAGGTTCACCGGGACGCTGTCTGGATCAGAGAGATCAGACAATCTTAGGGCTTTGTCTGTGAGCGGCGCAGGCTGAGGGGAGATCTGACAGAGGGTTTCAGATGACGTCAGGCATGGATAGAGTAGACAGCTGGCATCTGTCTGCCCCAGAGCGGAAATATCTAATACCAGTGGGCGTGCATTTAAGGGGAGAGATGGCAACTTTAAAGGAGATATGAGGGGTGGGTTTATCCACGCAGAGAGTGGTGGGAGTCCTGAATGAGCTGCCAGGGCGGTTTTAGAGGCAGACTAAACTCCAGATGTAGCCAGATCCAGAGAAAACTACTCGGCTGGATTGTCTGACCTCTCCTCACAGCTGAGATTCTCTACACCAGGCAGCTCCCTGGTGAACACCCCTCAACGTTTCCACATACTTCCGGCAACGGAGCCTCCACAACTCAATACAATGCTCCCGATGCAGCCGGACTGCAGTTTTTATAAAGTTGCAACACCTTCTCTCGCTGAATGCCCCGTCTTTCTGAAGCCTCCGAAGCATCCACACCCATCTGAATATAACACTTCAGATCTGGTCCGACCGACGGTTTATAAAGATGCATCACAATTTCCAGGGAAAGGAAACAAGGAGGTACATTGCAGGCATAGGCAGGTAGGAGCAACCGAGGTGCTTATGGAGCATACGAAACGCAACAGGACACTGAAGAAGGAAATCGGCAATGGGCAAAAGAAGGGATGAGATTGCCCAGCAGAACAGCTGAAGGGGAATCCTAACAGATTATAGAGATCTGCTCAGAGCTGAAGGATTACAAGGGGCAAGAATTGTACACTGGAAGATCAGAATGGCAATCCGTGTGTGGAGCCAAAAGAGATGGGGGAGAGCTGAAATGATTGCTTTTGCATCTGTTTTTACCCCGGAGTCTATCGAACTGAGGCAAAGCAGCAGCGGGGTCATGGACCCCAGTACAGATTGCCCTGGTTTGCTGTCTTGAGGTAAACTGGGATGGAGAAAGGTGACAAAAACAGATACACTTACATGTAACAGACCTGTGCATACCTTCAGGGATATGGGCCAAATGCAGGGATTAGTTCAGGAGGGAGGCTAGATGGCACGGACGAGCTTGGCTGACGGATGCATGCTGAGCCCAACACGTTGACACAGTCACAAAAAAAAGACAAACTTCACTCGTGTTAAGACTATAAAACCATGAGATATAAGAGCAGAATTAGGCCATTCAGCCTATTTAGTCTGTTCTGCCATCTGTGGCAGAGCATTCAACAGACCCAATACTGCCTGGCTAATTAAAGTCCTCCTTACCTCTGCTCTAAAGGGTCGCACCTCAATGTTGAGGCTGTGCCCACTGGATCTCCATACCCCAACCATCGGAAACATGCTCTCCACATCGACCACTGAGGAAGCAGGACTTGGCCAGATTAGGAGAATCGGGACAAAGGAACAGATTATTACAATTCAAAACTCTGAGACGTAAAGGAGTCCTTCTACAGAATTCTCTAAAGGTTAGTTTACAGGTTGAGTTCGGGGTGAGGAAGTCAAATGCGATGTTAACAACACTAGATTGGGAGTATTGTGAACAGTTTCAGGACACTTATTTGAGAAACGATACGCTGGCATTGGAGAGGGTCCAGAGGAGGTTCGCGAAAATGATTGAGGGAATGGAAGGGTTAATGTATGAGGAGCTTTTGATGCCCCGTGACTGTACTGGCTGCAGTTCTGGAGAATGAGGGGGGTGGGGATTTGAGTGAAACCGATCGAATGATGAAAGGCCGAGACAGAGTGCACGGGGAAAGGATGTTCCTCATGATGGCGGAGTCTCAGAGCAGAGAACACAGCCTCGGAATAGAGGAACGTCAGTTTAGAATGGAAACGAGGAGCATTTTTTTTTACAATCAAGATAAAATCTGCAGATGCTGGAAATCCAAGTGTAGAATCTATGCCCCCAATTTTCCACTGTCCGCCTAGGGTGAACCGCCGTCGCCCCGTGAGCACTTTGGTGTAAATACAGTGTAATGCCCCCCCCCCCAGTACACGCTCGCAACACAGATACCAGACAATACACCAAAAGAGAGAAAATAATTACCTTTATAGTTATTTCTTAGTTATGGGTTAGCAGAAACCGATAACCTAAATGTGCCAAATCAGTAGGTTTATTAGTTTGTGCTCATAATATTTTAATACTTTGGAGCTCACGACTCCGATTCCATCCACAACGACCTTCCGAGCCTTCGGCCACCGTCCAAACCGCCGACGTCCAGTATCTGCCGACCGGGGCCGGCTGTCGGTTCCTCACACGTCCATCCTCCTCGCTCTCCTCCCGAAAAAGACCGCGAACTCCCACACATACAAGATAGCATAACAATTCACCATTGGCTACTTCCCCCCTTATCTGCAGTTATGACCCAAACATTCCGGCTACAGAAACCCATTACAACATTAAGTAACATTACAGAGAAGCCTTTCTGTTAGCCTGCGCAGTTAACGCCACAGTTAATGGTACTGAAAGCTCTACATTCCCCCTCACCGGATTTAGTCATGCCCTCATGACGCTCAGATAATTTGCCAACCCCTCCTGCAGAACACACCGCCCAACCCAAGTGCAGAAAGCAGTGACATAACTCCCCAAAACAGTGGAGATCACACCGTGTTCCCCAGGTGCCACATCGAACAATCTATCTTGGGGTGCCTAGTTCTCTGAGACCTGCGCACTCCCTCTTCTAACTCCTCCACCTCAGGCACTACAGAAGACTCATGGAAACTACGAGGCGAACATTCTGCGAACGGTCTCCGAAACCCCTCTGCAACTCGGAACCCTCTATCTCTTGCTGCGATCCCACATCCTCCCCGCGAACGCCCTGTGGTACCCCCGACAGCCCAGCACTAGCTCCCCTTACCCCGTCTAACCCAGTGGGGGAAGGACCATGAGTATCTCTCTCCATCACGGGGCCTCAGCGAACGGCCACATGCACCAATCGTCCGACTCATTATCCTTCACAGGGTCTGGTCCCGGGCCCGTCTCTCCCGGGGTGGCCTCTTCCTCCACCCTGCGTGGAGGCAGATTCCTGGTACTAGGCGCAGCCGGCACCTCGGACACCCGCTGTACCTGTACTCTCGCCCCAGAGGCAACAGATGATTCCGCTGGAGAATCTTGACGGCCTGTTCCCATCCTCGGGCCTCACTCGGAAAACCGGTAAACTGGGCAACTGCCTCTCCACCACATAGGGCGTGCCCGACCAGCGACCAGCCAGCTTGTGCTTCCCGGGCAATCCCAAGTTCCCTGTGAAGACTCGGTCTCCCGGCAGGAGTTGGGAGAACTTCACCTTCTTGTCATACCTCTTTTTATTTCCCCGATTCTGCTTGGCGGTCGCCTCCCCAGACAACTCATAAGCCCTTTGCAGATCTTTCTTAATATCAGCCACATACTTCAAGTAAGGGTTCGGCGATACTTCACCCGCTGCCGTCCCGAAACAGGGGTCAATGGGCAACCTTGCCTCGCGCCCGAACATCAGATAATAGGGTGAGTACCCAGTCGCGTCATTGCGTGTACAGATGTAATAGTGAACCAGATGTCCAACATGTCGGCTCCATCGGCTCTTCTTGCTGATCTCCGGAGTCCCGAGCATGTCTAGCAGGGTCCGATTAAACCTCTCCGGCTGGGGGTCGCCCTGCAGATGGCAGTGCGTGCTCCTCGATTTCTCAATTCACATCATATCCAGTAACTCATGGATGAGCCTACTCTCAAAGTCCCGTCCCTGGCCACTGTGTATCCGGCGGGGAAGGCCATAATATATAAAATGATTCTTCCATGGCACTTATCCGGTTCACCTCCATCTCCGAAACGACAATTGCCCCAACCAATTTAGCCTTCGCTTTACCCGGAAAAAGATACTCAGAAAGTTTTATCCCTTTCTGCTGACACAGCATCCGAAGCCCCCATATAAGCTCCACAGTGCCCCTCGTCAGACCAAAAACCTCCTCCAATGCTTCTGGATACTCCTTCCAGGAAGCCAAGGCTTTGCTAACTTTCACGCCTTTCCCGACCTCAGCTGCCACCCCTCTCAAACTGTCACCAATCTCTGCCGCTTTCCTTCCTCAGAACACTGCCACTCACCCAGCAGCCCAGAGACATGTTCTATTCAGGTCTCAAAATCATCCTCCCCTTCGGGGGTGGGAGTCCTCCCTGAGAAAATGCTTAACTTCCGACGAGGACCCGCCGCCTCGTTCACCAAGGAGTTAATGGCTGACGCCATCTCCGTGCCTTCCCCCCTTCCGTGGGAGAGGGGAACTAATTAAATTTTCCAAATCTGACCTCTCTCTTCCTTCATCCTTCAAAAACGATAGGACCCGCTCTCGAAAATCTCTGCCCCCAGCGGCTGGCAACTCCTCTGGCGTCCCAACAGACCCGTCAGACCTTTCCTCTGTGACGATGTGCACGTCACATGGTCCCGCGTCACTGAGGTCACCGATACGCGGCGGCAGTCCCACCGCCGTGACGTCAGCACCAGTCTGCGCTAGCACGAAGCCTAAACCCATATTTTACCAGTCTTTCTGCCTAGGATTTCGACCTTACTGATACCTCTAACCGTACTCAAACATCGAATTAACACTCCATCCGAGACACCCATGTCCACCCCACTTAATACGCAGGCATGATCGAGCGGTACTCCCTCGATCTCACACCAGAGCTCAATCTCATCCGGATTCCTGACGAAGGGTCTCGGCCCGAAACGTTGTCTGCTCGTTTCCACGGATGCTGCCCGACCTGCTGAGCTCCTCCAGCGTGTTGTCCGTGTTGATTTGACCACAGCATCGGCAGTGTACTTTGTGTTTAGAGTTCAATCCTATCCAAATCCATTTCCCCTCTTTTAAACCGGGGCGAATTACACCGTAGCAACCCCACAAATGTAGCATCCATACCCCCAATTTACCCCCGTTCGCCTAGGGTAAACCACCGTCGCCCCGCCAACAGTGCAACACTTCGGTGTAAATAGAGTTTAATTCCCCCCTCCGGGTACGTGCTCGCAAAACAAATATCAGACAATACACCAATGACGAGTAAATAATTACAACTTTATATTTATTTCTTAGTGATGGGTTAGTAGAAACAGATAATCTAAAGGCGCCAAATCAGTAATTTTATTAGTCTTGTGCATATAAAGTTTTAATACGTTGGAGCTCACGCCTCCGGTTCCATCCACAACGACCTTCTGAGCCTTCGGCCACCGTCCGAATCGGCGACGTCCAGTTTCCGCCGCCCTGGAACCGCTGTCCGCTCCTCACACGTCCGTCCTCCTCGCTCGCCTCCCGATAAAAATCGCGAACTCCCGCTCAGCTCACATATACAAAACAGCATCACAATTGTCCATTGGTTAGTTTCCCCCTTATCTGCAGTAATAACCCAAACATACTAGCTACAGAAACCCATGACAGCATTAAGTAACGTTACGGAGAAGCCATTCCATTATAACAATACAGAGAAGCCATTTTGTTAGCCTGAACAGTTAAAACCCCAGTTAATGGTACTGAGCGCCCTACACTTTGAATACACCATCCTCAACGGCCGGGAACGTGAATTACCACACTGGCTAAAACAACGATCTGGCAAAGCGCGGATATTTATGCGATCGGATTAGATGAGAATCAGGAATGTCGCCATCAAAGTGAATTAGGAGGATATGGGGAAATAACCGTTAACGGTCGGGACCGTGACACCTGACACTCCCCCACCCAACCGGAGCTTCCAGGCGAACCAGCGGGCTTGCCAGGATTGCCGCGGTGGAAGTCTCCGATAAGGGAGGGGTCTAAGATGAAGCAGCGGGGGATCCAGGTGCGCTCCTCGGGACCGTGTCCTTCCGAATCGACGAGGTACTGGAAACACCTGCCCCGGCGGCGCACATCGAAGTATTTGCTGGACGCTGTAAGATGGGTAATCGTCGATGACCCGGGCGGGTGGAGGGGGTTCGGCGGGAAGACACAAAGGGCTGACACACACAGGTTTCAGTTGGGAGTCGTGGAACGTGGGATGAATGCGCCTGGATCTGGGTAGTTTGTGTTTGACCGCCGAGGGGTTGATGATGCTCCGGATTTCGAAAGGTCCGATGTAATGAGAGGTGAGTTTTCTTGGATTCAGTTTTGAGTGGGATACCTCTTAAGGAGAGCCAAACCTTCTGACAAGGCTGGTAGTTGGATGCTGGAATCCGGTGGCTGTCGGCGATACTCCGATTGCGGTCAGCGGAGCGGAGCAGGGCCGAGCGAGTAGCCTTCCACTCCTGGCGGCTTCGGCGGAGACTGGCCGGAATTGAACGCACAGCGCCGTCGTCTTCGTGGGCAGGAAACAGAGGGGGTTGTTAGTCCAGGGAACATTCAAAGGTGGACATACCGGGGAGTTGTGACCTGGGACCCAAGTGAGATGGGTGCTCCAGGATGACGGTTTACTGGCGGAAATGCAGAGCAGCGCTGCTTCCGAATCTTGATTGACCGTCAGTCTCTGGATGGAAGCAGACCTTGCACGGCTTTGGTAAAACGTCCACCACGGTGAGTACAGCTGTTTTCCCACGTGAAGGGGGTAGTCCAGTGACAAAATCCAGAGCAATGCGGGACCAAGGGCGGCAGGGACAAGTCGGCGACGAAGGAGCCCAGCAGGTGGGATAGGAGGCTTTTCCCCGGGCAAACATAATTTAGGCAGAGACGAAGGAGCGAGTGTCAGCATCAATGGAGGGCCACCAGAAATGTCGCTGCGGAAGCGACAAATTTCTATCGATTCCAGGATGGCAGGCGAACCGGTAAGTATGCTTCCACTGGAGAACGGACAGATTCAGGCAGGAAGAGGCGATTGTGGTGTCCATCGCCTGGGTCAGGTTGAGTCCGTTGGGAATCTTTGGCTCTGGATTCCTTCTCCCAGGTGAGGGCAGACACAACACAGGATGGTAGAGGATGGTATCGGGATTGGGAAGGCCCTCCTCGGAGACGTATTGACGTATTGAACCAGGACGGTAGGTGAGGGTGAAATTGAAACGGCCAAAAAACGGTGTCCAACGGGCTTGGCGGAATTTAAGGCGTTTCGCCGTCTGCATGTATGCCAAGCTGTTATGGTCTTTCCAGAGGATGAATGGGTGTCCTGCTCCCTCCAGCAAGTGCCTCCACTCCTCCCAGGCGAGTTTGACGGCCAACATCTCCCGGTTCCCAACGTTGTAGTTCCTTTCGGCGGGGGACAGACGGCAAGAGAAGAAAGCGCAGGGATGGAGCTTTTGTTCTGGGACGGAGCGTTGAGAGAGGACCGACCCACTCCACAGTCGGAGGCGTCGACTTCCACAATGAGCTGGCGAGAGGGGTCAGGTTGGACCAGGATGGGAGCGGAGGTGAAAGGCCTCTTCAGCTCCGAGAAGGCTGAGTCCGCTTCAGATGTCCGGTGGAATGGGGTCGCAGGAGAGGTGAGCTGGGTAAGGGGCGCTGTCACCCGGCTGTAATCCCTGATGAGGTGACGGTAGAAGTTGGTGAAACCCAGAAACCGCTGGAGTTGTTTGAGCGTCGTGGGTTTTGGCCACTCTGCCACGCCCCCATCTGTTTCGAATCCACCCTCACCTGCCTGCTCACTATGATGTACCCCAGGAAACGGATGGAACGGGCATGGAACTCCCAGTTCTCTGCCTTAACATGTAGCTTGTTCTCCAAAAGCCCCTGAGGAGCCTGGCGGACAAGGTGGGTGTGGCTCCTGGAGATTACGGGAGAAGATTAGGATGCCGTCCAAATAAACGAAAACAAAATGGTTAATAAAGTCCCTAAGAGCGCCGTTGACCAGAGCCTGGAACACCGCGGGAGCATTGGTCAGGCCGAAAAGCATCGCCAGGTATTGGAAATGACCGACGGGGTGTTAAAAACTGGTTTCCATTCATCTTCCGCCGTTATCCTGACCAGGTGATTGGCATTCCGCAAGTCCAATTTAGAGAAAACCGTGGCTCCGTGAAGGGGCTCGAATGCCGAGTTGATAAGGGGCAGAGGGTGCTTATTCTTTGTGGAATCTTCCCCACAAAGAAGAAACCAACACCTGCAGGGAAAGACGAGGGTTGGATATTGCCAGCCGTGACGGAGTCATTTACGTACCTCTCCATAGCTTCCCTTTCTGGTCGGGACGGTCTGTACAGCCGACTGGTGGGTAGTGAGGCTCCGGGAAGAAAGGGCTCGTTGCTTGCTCAACACGGCTCGCAGATCATGATACTCTACACGTTAGGGTGCTCAGAGGCGGACGAGATCACAGTGACCTCCACTGGGGGAAGGGCTAATTGCAGGAAAGAGGATTGGCAGAACAAGCTCCAGTTGACTATCTTCCCGGTGGGCCAGTCGATGTCGGGGTTATGACGGCTTAACCAGGGGTGGCCAAGAACTATAGGGGCTTGAAGAGAGGAAATTAAATTAATTCGTACCGGTTCCCGAGGATTTCCGGAAAGAAGGAGAAGCAGCGGTAATCAGTGCCGCAAAGTGGCCAAAGGTGGTGGACGACCAGTTCTTTCTCTCGTAGTCGGATGTCCAACCTATGGCTAGGGAGATCAGGGATTCCAGGCTGTCGGTGTCGTCTCTCGCCGCCAACTCTTCCTTCACCGGGTCCCCGAGTCCATTCCGAAAAAAAAAAACAACTCCTGGAGTGACTCATCGTTCCAACCCGAGTCGGCCGCTAACGCCCTGAACTGCTCTGAATAGTCGGCAACACTGCGGGAGTCCTGGCGGAGAATGAGTAGATGCTTGGCGGCCACTTTACTACGGCCGGGCTGGTCAAACGTTTTTCTCATCTCCGCGATTAAAATGGCGACAGAAGAGCGGATATCCGGTTGGTTGTCGCAAACTGCTGTGGCCCACGTTAATGCACTTCCGCGCAGCAGCACCATGGCATAAGCAATCTTTGACTTATGTGTGGAGTAAGTTGACGACTGCTGTTCAAACACCAGGGAGCACTGAAGGAAAAAGGCCCGAAATTTCCCAAAATCTCCAGCGTAGTGCTCCAGCTCAGCTCCGTGAGGCTGTCTGGCGGGAGTGTTGGTGACACGTGGGTGGTTGCCGCTACAGGCTGTCTGGGCTGGCTAGGCTGGGTTCCAGGAGTGGGTTGAGTAAAATGACTGGAGACACGGTCGACCTGGTCACGGATCTGTGTGACGTGAGCGGACAGGGAATGGAGGTTCTCTATGACCTCCCAGAGGAGTTGTTCCAGGAGGTTACTCTGGCTGCGAGGGCTTGTTGAAGGGTGTTTGTGTCTGCTGGGTCCATGGTGTCCATGGTGACCCATGGTCAATGGGTCCATCGTTCAGCGGGCGAACTCAAAGGCAGGGCACTGGCACGGAGATAAAATTAGGATGCAGACGAGGGGTGAGCGTGGCGGGAGTTAAACGGCATACAAGGGAATGAACGGAACGGCAGGCGGCCGGCAATCCATTATCTTGACACGTAGCGTTACTGAGCTGAACGGCAAACGGAAAGGCAAACGGCAGGCAATACTTGTCTTGACACGGAGATACTGGTACACAGCTCCGGAAAGGAAGTAAAACTTAGAATGTACAATCCAATGCGGCCGGGAACATAATTACCACACTGGCTGAAACAACGAAATGGCGATGAGGGGATGCAAAGCCGGGATATTTATGCTGAAGATTTAAATGAGAATCAGGTGTACCGCGATCAAAGGGAATTAGGAGAAAATCGGGAATTAACGGTGGGGACTGTGACACTGGGATGGACACAACAGATATCTTTCGGGTTTGATGTGTCTTAAAACGGATCTCTCCTGCAGTAGGTTAGATTTACTGTGCAGAACGCATCAAAATTTATTTCACACACAGAGTATTGGTTTCTATGTTTGCAGTTTACGGGTGCCTAAACATTGATATGTTAAGGGTTGTTTCATTTTTACATACGTCAATTCTAAATGTCATTTGAAATTTGACCTCTGTGATTACTTCTGTTAATGTTTCTTGCAGACATTTTGTGAACTGTTCGAAATGCTTCTTGCACTGGGATAACCAGCGGTGGGAAGATCAGCGGGCAGGAGTGCGCCCAGACTGGCATGAATGAAGTCGGGCCCCGATGAGTCGGTACAACAGAGGGATGAGAGGACACAGAATCATAATTAGCTGAAAGTGGCACTGCAGGTAGAGAGATACATGTTGAGAGCTTTTGGCACATCGGACATCATGAGTCAAAGTATTGAGTACAGGGGATAGGATGCACTGTTGAAGCCCCTGTTATCACAGTTCGGGCTGCATCCGTCGGGAATGGTAAAGTGCTTGTATGTGGGCGTATTGCACTTTTCGCTCTGCCTTCTTCCCTACCGCACCCGCTCTCTGATTGCATCCTGGGCGGGGGATGATCGGTCTCCAGCAGATAGGGAAGTGGCGCTGCGCATGGTCTTCCAATCGCCTGAGAACTTCTAGTTCTGATATTCCGCCTGTAGATATCATCCCAATCAGCGATCGTAACTCGTTAGCTCCGAAAGTATCTCCCGTACAGGCAGTCAACTGACGAGCCGCCACACATAATACATTCTCCCTCCACCGAGATATCTCAGACTCTTCAGGAACCTCTTCCTCCGCCGTTGATAGCGCGGAAACCCCAGCAGGAGACGTCGGGGTATTGGGTGCAGCTTTTTGCTACCTGCCTGAAGGAAGAATATCAATAAATCTGAAAGATTACGGAGAAAATTTACGTTTCGTTTGAGTATCTGTGCTGTGGGGACAAAGTTCTGTCTTTTTCCACTGAGGCTGGCTGGGACTGGAGCGGGAGGCTGCAGGGCAATGGTGAAAGTTGAAATACTCCAGTGGACCCGGATGAAGAATCTCTTCACTCAAATAGTTGTGCTGATATTGGAAGTCCTCTCAGCGGCACAGCTGTTTGTGACTTTTGATTGTTTCAGAGAGAAGTTTGGATAATTTCATGGACGGGAGAGATATCGAGGGCCATCTTCCAGGTGAAGTTATGGAACCCAGTAGAATGACAATTCGGATGGACTGAATGGTGGAAAAGGTCAGTTTCATTTTTGTAGTTCTCCCTGTGTCCAAAGAATATATGATTATATAGTTCCCACTTCCCAATAAAATATCGGATTAAAGATTGGGGGCAGATTGCATAATTATCTTCTGCGTTTTATATTTATACGTGATATGCAGGTAGGGATGGACAACTTACATTCAGGTTTCCAGAGGAGAGAGAGATTAGGAAACCACGAGGCAACATTTGTAACCATTTATTATTTATTAATATGATTAATTATATTTTCACTGAGATAGTTCCTGGGGGTGTGTGAATCATTATTTTCAGATGATGGAGCTTCATGAATGAGAGGTTGAAAGTTCAATTATACTGCACTTTGGATGCAATTAGCAATTATTATTAAATTTGACGAATAGGCTTTCAGTAGCTTATGCACAAGTTATGTGTTTCATAAATAAGGTTAATGGACTTGCAGTAGATTTGAAATTATACGGTTAAACCCTTGAAGATTTTTAAGTCAGTGGTAAAATTATTAGCCATGTGGATGGATAATAAGCAGATATGGAAGTACCATATCAGTAAAATAATTGATAGATTTCAAGGAACAATTAATATTCTCAGATGACCTTGTGAGTGTTCTTGGGGTGCTACACGAATGTGACCAATTATGTATGTTTAATTCGATCTGTTCCTGATATTAGCTGTCGATCAGATTTATCTTCAACTTTAAAATACTTTGGTGTTATATAAACTCAAGCTTTCTGTTTGTATTGTGCTGCAGTGTGGTCGTCACCTGTTTCTGCTTTACTGGTTGAAATGGGATTACTAGCCTTACAATTGCGGACGTTTCAGTTGAAGTTAACAAACTGAATTAAATTCAGCCAAAGAAATGATCACGCTGTTAAAATTGTGTTTGAGGCCTGTTGAGATCATTACACGAAGAGTTTTTTTAATTGTTGCTGACTGGGATCCTATCACGCATGGAAGATGGATTTGTTAGATTACCTTGTCTGCTCCATTGTCACGTTTCCTGAAAACAAAACCTGTTCTGCCTGTAAGTAGTTAATTTTAGGTCGCACAGTTTAATAAAGTCTAAGGATTCTGTTATGTCTGAGAATCTGTCGGTTCATCAGTATATTAAAGAACACCACTGTGATATGTTAACTATGAATATAGAAGAATCAAGAGATAATTTATCAGGGTACGTTGGCGTGGCTGCTGTTGTTCCTGAATTACAAGTAAAGATAAAGAAAATCAACTTATAAACAATATACCAGTATATACACAGGATTTGTTGCCTTCAATTTAGACATAAAGTGGGTGGAGGAAATTTATCCTGGTAAAGTTGTAATTTGTTCAGTTACTTTTCGATTTTGAAGAGTTTTAACACAGATAATTCTTGCAGTCGATCACATTTACTATTGGAAACATATCACAGATTATTTCGTATTCAGAGCTTTGGTTTATATGTTCCCTTATTCTGGATCTTTACACATAGAGGTGTTCAGGGGAATGAGCGGGTTGACCGTTTAGTTAAAAACAACTGTTAAAATTTCATCTGAGGATAAAGATCCCATTAACAAATCAGAAGCTAAGACGTTTGAAGGGTTAGCAATTGGGCTCTTCTGGCAAGAATAGTGAGGTAAACACACACACACGCACGCACACACACACACACACACACACACACACACACACACACACACACACACACACACACACACACACACACACACACACACAGACACAGAGAAAAACACGCTGCAAAACCATCTATCAGAGGAAAAAAATCATTTCAAACAGTTCACAAAATAGTTGCACCCACGTTAAAGATATAGTAAGAGCAACATTCTGTTTAATGTATTTAAATAATACATTCTGTTTCAAGAATCTATAAATGAAACAATCTTGAGTTTCTTTACTCCTCCAAATGCGCTGACACACGGCACTTATTATTAAAGGTTCTGTAAATGAACAACTTTGATATTCGTCACAACCCCAAATCCACGGACACCCACAAATCTTTGTGCACCTATATGCATCTAATATCCTTGTAAACTCCTAAATCTGTGGACAACACCAAATGCCTATGCACCCCTGAATCTGCTGACACCCCGACAGGAAGTTTTACCAGAACAGGAATCATTTCCCACCGTTCACAAATCAGCTTGGCCATATTTAAACGACAAGAAGAACAGAGATCTCCGTTCAAAGTGCACTTAATCTTCAAGTTTCTATACATGGGACAACTCTGAGATTTGTTAACCAACCACCCCCTCCCCAACACTCACCGACAGACCCCAATTAGGTTGTACCCAGAAACGCACGCACCCCAAATCCTTGTACAATCCCAGATCAGTGTGCACGCTCAAATCTGCGTGCACTCTGCATCCGGCTGACAATCACAAATGCTTATCAGATGATCCTTGAGCTAAAATAATTTCAAACCTTCCACAAAATAGCAGACGCCACCTAATGAAAATCAGTAAGAACAAAGAACGAAATTTAAAGTGCATTTATTCATTAAGTTTCTATTAAAGAAACAATCTTGAGATTTGTAACAGCCCCACATCCACCGAAACCCCCAAGTGCGTGTGCAACCCACGTGCTTGTGCCACCACATATTTGTGGAGACCCCCTGAATCTGCGCACGTCCGCAAATCCCTGTACATCTGCAAATGAGCTGAGAAAACAAAATTCTCGATTCGTTATCCAAGGGTGAAGAATCAATTCAAACATTTCAAAAAACATGTTAAAAATAACAAAAACAAAGTTCACTTTAAAGGGCATTTCAAGACTCATTCATAAAGTATCTGTAAATGAAACACTTCATCACCCCTCCAAATGCAGCGACGCTCAGCAAATCTGTGTGCAGTCACATGTTGGGAGACACATCACAAAGGTACGCACATCTTCAAATAAGAGTGCACCCACAATCAATGTTCACCCCCAGCCCACTAACAAACCTGCAGTGGATTACCTCAGACTCAGAATCCTTTCAAACAGTTTTAACAAGGCTGACTCGTCATTACAAACACACAAAAGTCGTGTGCAATTCCAAATTCATCGACATGCCCATATCTCTGTGTAGTCACAAATCCGTGTGCACCGCCATGTTCGACAGCACACCCATAGATCTCGGCACACCAAATTGTGTGAACCCGATATTCAGGAACATTCCCCTAAATCTGCACGGATCCCTAAAGCAGTGCGCGCCCCAATCCCGCTGTCCCTCCCCACATGAACATTAGATGATCCCAGAGCAAGATTCATTTCAAATAGTACAGTAAATGGCTGTCTCAGCACTAAATCTCCGCACGTAGAGCAAAATTGGTATGCATGTCTTGATTCGTTGAGATACGCAAATCTGTGTGTGACCTCTAACCCGTGTACACCTCATATTCGACATCCCGCCCCGAACTCCCTGCGCGTCCCAAAATGTGCACTCCCCAATATACGCACATGGTTAAATGAGAACGCATCCCAAACCCGCTGACAAGCACTTTGGATTATCCCAGAGGAAAATAAACAGTTCACAAACTAACCATAAAAAACACGAGCTGAGGACAATGTTCAGATTAAATTTATTATTAACGTATCTCTAGATGAAACACATTTGAGATTTGTCACACTACCATCGTGCTAAACACACACACACACACACACACACACACACACACACACACACACACACACACACACATACATTCAATGGCATAAACACATAGACACACACTCATGGATGTACACACATCGATAACTGAACTAAGCACCTTTCTGGGACAACTCATTTACACAAATGATGTAGTAGAAGATAGGTGACAGCGGGAGTGGGTAGGGGTGAAGTTAAGTCATGAAAGAGATAAATCGTTGGAGAGAGAAGAGTGATAAAAGAGTGTAGAAGATCATGGCAGAAAGGTAAGGGCAAGAACCAGCGGGAGTTGATGAGCCGAAAAGGAGATCAGGCGAAAGAGGGAAACGTGAATGGGGGACTAGTGAAGGGGGCGGGGTTCGCATTAACCGAAGTTCGAGTAATCAATCTCATGGCATCAGGTTGCTACCAGTCCAGACGGAACAGAAAGCGTTGCTCCTCCATCCTGTGTGACCTCATCACGGCAGTAGAGGCGGCCATGGACTGACGTACCGGAATGAGAATTGAAATGTGTGAGTTCATTTGAGTTCCAGCAGCTGCAGCAGATTTTTTCGTCCTTTGGTTGCATTTAGATGAGATGCGATCGGAATTGGTGCAGAATCAGAGCGGGGCGGCCGTTTTACTCAAAGTCAGTCTGCTTTACCAATTGCTCAACTGATGGACAAAAGTCACACAGAGACTAAAACCAGGTGATAATCTGGGTCGAATGGGATTTTGCTGGATGAATGATGCTCCCAATTTACAGCCCTTACTATCATCACATTATCCACTGTTTGCTGTTTCACAGTTAATTCACTAAATTAATCACAATCTGTCACCGTGGGGATTGCACATGTCTGACGCAATCGGTTTGGAAATAATTTGAATTTTTTATTTCTAATTCTGTTGAAGTCTGTCCCCTGTGGAGTCACTAAATGGTATTAAAACCCCAGGCTTATGCTGCCTTAACATTTTATTCTGAGATATCGCCGGTAGCACGGGGGACAAATCACTGAGCAGAGAAAATGTCTTCAATTTGGGATAGTTACAGGAGTGTACAGAAAATATTGTACGTGTTCATTGCCGTCATTGGAGTTCCTGGTGAGTGAGCAGAACAATTCGTGTTTGGTATTCCTGAGTGTTAATCGGTGTAGACTGTTTATGATCATTTGACAAGCTTCCAACTTGATGATCATTCCACAAATATCCGCCAGAGATATCGATGCTGTCAACTTGAAATGCTGATTTTACATATTGAGTGACAAATGAAAAAAATCATTTGTCTCACCTCCACCACAAGCGATCCACTCGGACGTTCTTCGTGTCTTTAATGACACTTTTTCCAGATTAGTCCCATTTCAGCTCTCTGACTGAAAGGGCTTTCATGGGAATTCGTCGGGATTTTACCCGTGTTGGAGAAAGGCCCTTTTCCCCGAAGATGCGATTGGGAGGGTTTTACATTGTGAAGTTAACTATTTCTGAGCTATTGAGCAGACTGAACAACTGGTCCTGTGTTTTATGGGTCCCTTTGGAGTCTGTGACAATCGCACTCCACTGCCCGTTGGTCAATAATTGTGACTGAGCACCAGGATCAGTGTCCACAGACATGCTGAACCCTTTTATCCAATTGCACTGCGCTGTAGAATTAATTCATTAATGAAGCCATCAGCTTCTTTTTACTAAATTGAGCCGGCTTTCCCTCTGAAACCCGTCGTAAATTGGAGCATCGTTTCGTCCTGAAGCAGGGTCTTGTCCCGGAATGGTCTGGGTTTGTTCAATTGCATAAATGTTTCCTGAGCCGCAGAGTTCCTCCAGTAATGTGAGTGTGCTGCTGCCCTCCGGATCGCTCCGGCCCACCGAATACCGAGTTTCTTGTGACCCCGTCAGCGGTGGAAACTGGGTTAGCATGGATCACTGTCGTTCATTGAGCTCGCTTTTAGCACCGACGGTTAGTCACACGATATCTTATCGGCACAGTGAGGAAAGCAGTTCAAAGATTGTGTGATCCTTGTCAGATATAACATTTGCAGCCGTTCACACACTCTCGCACTAATGATCTTCAGCCGAAACCCGATCCCGTGTTAATTCCAGGATAATTTGATTTGTTCAGTAATTCCAGTGTGTGTTCTCTCTCTCTCTCTCTCTCTCTCTCTCTCTCTCTCTCTCTCTCTCTCTCTCTCTCTCTCTCTCTCTCTCTCTCTCTCTCTCTCTCTCTCTCTCTCTCTCCCTCTCCCTCTCCCTCTCCTTCTCTCCTTCTCTCACTTCAGTGAATGTAGTGGCGATTGTGATCCCGTCCCGGGGGAAGTGCGGCCTCTCTACCTGCACCACTCGCTACTTGGTGGCCATGGCAGCGGCCGATCTACTGACCATTGTTACCGAGATCATTTTGCATCGAATGAAAAAATATTACTTTACGTCCAGTTTTTTGAACATTACCCCTGTGTGCAGGGTTATCAATGTATTGAGGTTCGCAGCCACGGACTGTTCTGTCTGGTTCACCGTCACTTTCACCTTTGATCGGTTTGTCGCCATTTGCTGTCAGAAGCTGAAAACAAAATATTGCACCGGGAGAACTGCGTCTGTGGTTCTAACAACAACGAGTGTACTGTTCTGTCTGAAAAACATTCCCCGCTTCTTCCTCTTAGAACCCAAAGTGGTCGTCGACAATGTGCCGTGGTTCTGTAAACTCAGGGACAAAGTTGTCACTGACCCCGGCTGGGTAGGACAGGCTTGGGTGGAGACTGTTTTAACTCCGTTCCTCCCTTTTGTTGCGATACTGCTGCTCAACGCTCTGACAGTCAGGCACATTTTACTCGCCAGTCGTGTCCGTAAGGGGCTGAAGGGTCAGAGCAAGGGGGAGAACTGCAGTGATCCGGAGATGGAGAGCAGGAGGAGGTCTGTGGTTTTACTCTTCACTCTCTCCGGCAACTTCATCCTCCTGTGGATGATACTCGTCATAAATTTCATATATTATCAGGTCAAAGGAATCGGTTTCAATTTTAATGATTCCGAATGGATATTTCATGAATTCGGCGTTTTGCTGAGGAATTTCAGCTTGTGCACGAACACATTTATTTACGCGGTGACTCAGTCGAAATTCAGGGAACAGGTGATCAGCGCGGTGAAATATCCGATCATCTCGGTGGTTCAATTCATTAATAAAGTCGCGGCCTGAGCGCAACCCTGATGCAGTTTCAATGTACCCGGTCCAGGCTCCAGATCTTCTCATACACCGTCTAGTCCTCAACCTGTTATTCCGGAGCGGTCGTCTTATTCACCGGGACATTTGGACCGCAAGAATATGGAGTGTGACAGGAAAATGCTTGCAATAGAGAGGCGTCTGGGATTGGCTGAGTGGAGTGCTTGCGTGGGGGCTGGGTAAAGAGGGATTGGGAGATCGTGAAAGTTTGTATGTGTGTGTGTGTGTGTGTGTGTGTGTGTGTGTGTGTGTGTGTGTGTGTGTGTGTGTGTGTGTGTATGTGTGTGCGCGCGCGTGTTTGAGAGACGTGAGCTGAGTAATCAGGACAGGTTGGCCAGGCACCAAACTCCATCACAATCGTGCCCCAAAACATAACCTAACTTCTAACACCACAGCCTCCTGTCACTAAATCTAAATCTGTCCTCCCACAGCATCCCATCCCAACTCCCGAACCCTAATCTTCACTGTAACTTCCTACATCCCCGTCTCTTATCCCATATGAAAACTAACTTCCAAATAGCGCATTCCCGAAATCCTAAATGGAACACCAAATCCCCTCATCACTGCCCCTAATCCTTAATCTGACCTCTAACGCCCCACATCTCTGAAACTAGATTCTAATCTAATCTGACCTCCAGCATCACTCTTCCCTTTCTATAAACCCTAACCAGACATCTAGCCCACCACTTCCTCAATCGCCAATCTGACCGCCACCTCCCCACATCCCTGCCCTTGAACGTAATATGACCTCTAACCCAGCCACATCCTCGTCCCGAAACGCAAATCGGAGCTGCAACACTCCACATGCCTGGCCATAAATCATAGTCTGAAATCTAAATCCGCTGGTCCCTGCAGCTCACGTCTCCCTAAGAGACATAGATAGTTTAGGGGAATGGGCAAAGAAGTTGCAAATGAGACACAGTGTGCAAAGTGTATGGCCATGCACGTTGGTGGAGGAAATAAACGGGCAGACTATGATGGGGACGGAATTCAAAATGTAGAAATGCGAAGGCACCTGGGAGTCCTTGTGCAGGATACCCTAAAGGATAACTTCTGGTTTGAGTCGGTATTAAAGAAGGCAAATGCACTGTTGGCTTTCATTTCGAGAGGCATAGAATATAGTGTAAGAGAAGGGATGCGACGTTGATGCTGTAAAGGCACTCCTCAGAGTACTGTGTGCAGTTTTGGGCTCATGATATTAGAAGTGATATACTGAAATTGGAGAAGGTTTAGAGAAGATTCTCGAGAATGATTCCAAGTATGATTCCAAGTATGAACGGCCTGTATGGCCTGTATTCGCTGGAGTTCAGGAGAATGAGGATGTAGCTCATAGAAACATTCCAAGTGTTAAAAGGCCAGAACAGGTTAGATAAGGCAAAGATATTCCCATCCGAAGGGAGGCCAGGACAAAAATACACGACTTCAGGATTGTAGGGTGTCCATTCAGAATAGAGATGAGGAGAAATTACTTTAGAGAGGAGTGGCAAATCTACGGAATTTGTTGCCACCACCGGCAAGTCATTGGGTGCATTTAAGGCAGAGATAGATGGTTTGTTTTGTATTCGCCAGGGCATCAAAGGATATGGAGAGAAGGCAGGGAGGGCGTATAGCTGGAAGAGTTATTTCGACTCGAAGGACGAAAGCCCTACTTCTGTTCCTATATCTTATGGTCTCCAAATCCTAATCTGAACTAACTCTAATGCATGGGCCAGAGCAACGTGTCAGGGTTGCGTGATTCTGAAACTCGAGTGAAGAGATCAAGAAGCACAAGAGGGATGATTTCCCCACTGCCTGCGTTATCACAGCTGAGCCAAACAATAACATGTTCTTCATTTTCCTGGTCCAGGACATGACCGTGAAAAAGCTAAGAAGGCAGGAAGACGAGAGTGATCTAGTTAGTTAAGCTGGAGCCAGGGAACACAAGTCAACAGTAAACTCGAATTGACAGAGTGGAGTGACGCTGAATCTCCAGTAAACCCGGTTCATTTAAAACAGGCGATCCCACAAACCCAGATGGAAAATCAAGATTATTGCAAACCTAAAATAGGGAAATTACTTCTCACTTTGAGATGAAGTAAAATTAAGCGTCTAAGCATTTTACTACCCAAATTGTTAAAAATAAATTCAAATTAAGAGGTCTGAAACACCTTAAACTCGAGATGACATGGTTTTCATTGTCTTTGTCCGTGGGAAAATCAAACGCCCTGCTGGGCCGCCCTGGTGAGGGTGTCGAGTGATTAAAGAACTGAACGTCTGTACCTGTCTATCTCCTTAACAATAACATTGGAGAGAGATCGGAACAGACGAGTTAGAAAAGCGTTTAATGGGAGTACGGGGAATTATGGGTCTATCAGGCAGCAATTTGGAAGGTTAAATTGTCAACAAATGTTCTCAGGGAAAGGTGCGAATGAAATGTGGCAAATGTTCAGGGGACATTTGTGTGGAGTTCAGTACAGGTACGTTCCAATGAGACGGGGAATTTATGGTAGGGTACAGAGACCGTGGTGTACAAAGGATGTAGTAAATCTCATGAAGAAAAGAAAAATCTTACAGAAGATTCAGACAGTTCGGTAATGTTAGAGATCTAGAAGATTATTAGGCTAACAGGAAGACCTTTTGGAAAGAAATTAGTAGAGCTAGAAGGGGCCATGAGAAGGCCTTGGCGGGCAGGATTAAGGAAAACCCCAAGGCATTCTACAAGTAGGTGAAGAGCAAGGGGATAAGACGTGAAAGAGCAGGACCGATCAAGTGTGACAGTGCTAAAGTGTGTACGGAACCGGAGGAAATAGCAAAGGTACTTATTGAATACTTTACTTCAGTATTCACCGTGGAAAGGGATCTTGGTGATTGTAGTGATGAATTGAAGCGGGTTGAAAAGCTTGAGCATGTAGACATTAACAAAAAGGATGTGCTTGAGCTTTTGGAAAGCAACAAGTTAAATAAGTCTCGGGACTGGATGATATGTACCCCAGGCTACTGTTAGAAGCGAGGAAGGAGATTGCTGATCCTCTGGCATCATCATCAATGGGGACTGGAGAGGTTCCGGAGGATTGGAATGTTGCGGATGGTATTCCCTTATTCAAGAAAGAGATTAGAGATTTCCCAGGAAATTATAGACCAGTGAGTCTTTCTTCAGTGGTTGGTAAATTGAGGGAATATCCTGAGGGGCAGGATTTATGAATATTTGGAGAAGTATAAAATGATTAGGAATAGTCAGCATGGTTTTGTCAAGGAAGTCTGTGCCTTACGAACCTAATTGAATTTTTTGTGGATGTGAATAAACACAGCGATGAAGGAGGAGCAGTAGATGTAGTGTACATGGATTTCAGCAAGGCATTTGATAAGGTACAGCATGCAAGCTTTATTGAAAAGGTAAGGAAGCATGGGATCCAAGGGGACATTGGTTTGTGGATCCAGAACTGGCTTGCCCACGGAAGACAAAGACTGGTTGTAGATGCTTCATATTCTGCATTAAGTTCAGTGACCAGTGGTATAAGTCAGGAATCTGTTCTGGGACCGTTACTCTTCGTGATTTTTATAAATGACCCGGATAAGGAAGTGGAGGGATGGGTTAGTAAGTTTGCTGACGACACGAATGTTGGGGATGTAGTGGATAGTGTGGACGGCTGTCAGAGGTTACAGTGGGACATTGATAGGATGCAAACCTGGGCTGAGAAGTGGCAACCCTCGTAATTGTGAGGTGGTTTATTTTGGTAAGTCAAACATGATGGGAGAATTTAGTTGTAATGGTAAGACTCTTGGCAGATGGAGGATCAAAGGGATCTTGGGGTCCGAGTCCATCGGACGCTCAAAGCAGCTGCGCAAGGTGACTCTGTGGTTAACAAGGCATACGATGTATTGGCCTCTATCAATCGTGGAATTGAATTTAGGAGCCAAGAAGTAATGTTGCAGATATATAAGGCCATGGTGAGACCATACCTGGAGTACTGTGCTCAGTTCTGGTCACCTCACTACAGAAAAGATGTGGAAACCATAGAAAGGATGCAGAGGAGATTTACAAAGATGCCAACACAAGGAAATCTGCAGATCTTGTAATTTCAAACAACGCACACAAAATGCTGGTGGAAAGCAGCAGGCCAGGCAGAATCTATAGGAAGAAGTACAATCGAGGATTCGGACCTAGACCCTTCGTCAGGACTAACTGAAAGAAAAGATAGTAAGAGATTTAAAAGTGGGAGGGGGAGGGGAAATACAAAATGACAGGACAAGGCAGAAGCAGGGAGGGATAAAACTAAGAGCTGAGAAGTTGACTGGCAAAAGGGATACACAGCCTGAGAAGGGAAAGGATCATGGGACGAGAGGCCTAGGGACAAAGAAAGCGGAGGGGAACACCAGAGGAAGATGGAGAACAGGCAAGGTGTGATTGTGAGAGGGGCAGAGAAAGAAAAAAGGAAAGGCCACTGGGAGAAATGTGGAATTAAAATGTGAAACGTGGCCACACAAATCCACCACCTGTCCAATGAACTCTTCAGATTCACTATCTGTCCAATGAACTCTGCAGATTCACCACTTGTGCAATGAACTCTGTAGATTGACCACCTGTCAAATGAACTCTACAGATTCGCCACTATCTAGCTAAAGAAATTCTTCTTCATCTCCATTCTGAAAGGAAATATCTCTATTTTGTGGCTGCAACCTCTGGACTTCGACTTCCCACCACGGGAGACATCATCTCCACATGCACTCTATCGACACCTTTCAACATACGATAGGATTCGATCAGATCCTTCCTAATTCTTCTAAATTCTAGACTGGTGGCCCAGGGCTCCTGATGTGAAAAGCCTTTCAATCCGAGAATAGTTTACAGAACTTCCCTTGAACTTTGTCCAATGCAGACACATCTAATGTTAGAAAAGTGTCCCAAAGCTGTTCACAATACCCTAAGCGAGGCCTCACTAGTGCTTTATCCTTCTGTATTTTAGCCCTATCCAAATGAATGCTAACATCAAATCTGCCTTCCTCATCACCAACTCCACCTGCAAATTAACCTTCCCTGAATCCTACACAGGGACTCTCAACTTTCTTTGCATTTCTGATGTTTGAACATTCTCTTCCTTTTAGTGTTCGCTTTTACTTCTTCTACCAAAGTGCCGGACCATAAACTTCCTAAAATGCTGTTATTGATGTATTTTCTAAATATTTTTTTGCAGGTTAAAAACGGCAAAAGGGAATGAGTACAGGGATCTCAAACACCACGTAGGTTTTGCTGGTTTTGCAGGAGTGACCGAATAGTTCCGTTGTGACACCAATATATCAAAGTCATGAGTTTTATAAATCTGGCTTCTGCCATTCCGCTCTAATATTTTAATCCCATTAGATACCTTGACAACTAAGTTGGGATACAAATCATCACAGCTCGGTTTATAGTTTCCACATAACACCAGTTACACTGAGATACTTCTCTGCAGCTTGCACAATAATTTTAATTTCCTCAGTCCGACTAGATGTCTGATCAGTACAATTCAGCACATCTGTTATAAACCGTCACAAATTTCATTTCATTGGCAGTAAATATCGTTAGTAAGGCAACCGTGATGTGAACGTGTATCCACTGAAGTCACCGTCTTTTCTCTGAGTGTTAACACTCTAACTTCTCGCAAGGTCACTCTCTATTGCTTCATATTAACTAATCACCATGTATGTTCTTTTTTTGACAGGCAGGCACCTCAGCCAGTGACAGCAAGTGAAGAACTTTACTCTGAGCTACGATAGGCCCCTCCTCATTTGCTGTCAGCATCCATCGCGGAGTTCAGGGAGTTGCTGCCTTTGGTGGTGTCGGCCAGGCCGTCCCCAACAGCGGCTGTGTTTCTTTTTCGATGTCTTGGTGAGTCGGTCCGTCGGATGTTTGTGCCGGTTGAGGAAGAGTTTTGAACCTGTGATCGAGCGAGGAGCCGAAGCATTTGGACTACAACTTCCATATGGCCCTGCGGCCCCGAAAGTTCGTCAGCGTCCGCCGACTGGGTGCGGTGACTGGAGTTGTAGTTCATAGTGAAGGTGAGTCCATCTTGTACGGTGAGCAACGGGAGGGTATTTCCGATGCGAATCGCGTGTTTCTGAGTTACGGACAACAGCTTCAGTTACGAACAATTTCTGTCACGTGTCACCCTTTGCACCAACCTACAATCGCATCGAGATAGTGGAGGGGGAGGTCAGAATCAGTGTTGGATCAGCCTCAGGTCTGGGATCAGCGCACAGCAATTATCCAGTCTCCTTCTGACTCGAGTTCTCCAGTCCCGGCTACAAAAGCCGCGAATCCTTACTGCGGCTTTCCAGGTTAATCACATCCCTCCTGAGACGGGCGACCAGAGACGCACACAGTCCTCCGGCTGTGGTCTCACCAACACGGAACAGTACAGCGGCTTTCCAGGTTAATCACACCCCTCCTGAGGCGGGCGAACAGAGATGCACACAGTCCTCCGGCTGTGGTCTCACCAACACGGAACAGTACAGCGTCTTTCCCGGTTAATCACATCCCTCCTGAGGCGGGCGACCAGAGATGCACACAGTCCTCCGGCTGTGGTCTCACCAACACGGAACAGTACAGCGGCTTTCCAGGTTAATCACACCCCTCCTGAGGCGGGCGAACAGAGATGCACACAGTCCTCCGGCTGTGGTCTCACCAACACGGAACAGTACAGCGGCTTTCCAGGTTAATCACACCCCTCCTGAGGCGGGCGACCAGAGATGCACACAGTCCTCCGGCTGTGGTCTCACCAACACGGAACAGTACAGCAGGGGTACTGGCCCCATTTCTGACTGTGTTGTTCAGAAACAAAGGAACTGGGCATTTCATGCCTTAAAAAACAGTTCCTTCTGACGACTCAAGGTCCACATCCCTCTATTCTCCTCACATTCATGAGATATCCAATAGCTTCTAACACATCTGCCTCCACAACCACCCCTGTCATTCATTCCAGACACTCACCACTATGTGTATAAAAACTATAAACTTGCAACTCACGTCTCCTTTAAACATTGGAGTTAAATTTAACATTGTTCTATTATATAATTTGCTTTTACAGTAGCAGTCAGGAAAAATATACAAAATTAGGCCAAATTACAAAGTAAATAAAGTTTTATTTTGGACTGATGAGGTAGTCCATTAGTCTCGGACTAATGAGGTAGTGTTCCCCCTTTCACCCGGAACACATGCCCTGTGGTATTAGGCCTTTCATCCTCAAGCTGTCCACGGTGTCTCTGCCTTTGACCTGCTGATACTCTCACATGCTCGTTAGATTATCCCAGAGCAAGATTTATTTCGAGCAGTTCACAAAATAACCGGCTCATGTTTAAATCATAGCAAGAACAATTTTCAACATTCAAGGTGCAATTGTTATTAAAGTTTCTATAA